>NC_133341.1:40149223-40249223 GCF_030506205.2 Paramisgurnus dabryanus | reverse complement strand
TCATGGGTTTGATCTCCAGCGTACACTTTGTGTTCCATTGACTTCCATTCATACACCTGAGAATGCTCGTGACTGGAAACACAAGCTCATGCAAAGATATTTTGCATTTAGCTGCATACCAAAGTTCAAGTCTGGTGAACTCTGACCTGCGAATTGGTATCACGTGGAGAGATGAAACCAGTTGAATATCGGTGACCTTTCTCTACTGAAAAGCAAAGGAGTGCTCTCCATCCATATTCGCAGCGACAAAGTCTAGTGTGACCTTAAAGAGTTCTAAAGAGTGCCGTTGGAAGAAAAATCGAAAACATTGTTTTCTATGAGTATATGCACACCGGCGCCGCAGATATGACTCAGGAAGTTGCTCAAATCCGTCGCGCCACAGAGCGCCACTCACATAGTTTAACATTAAATAACATCATATTTGTCCCAAATCATGTACGGTTAACTGGTTGCTAACGTATATTAAGCATTTTGAAGTACACGCTATCTGACTAAGCTTGCGCTATTTAATGTGCACTACGGTGTACGATACCTCGGAGTTGTCCTAGACGCGACGTGACGTGCGCTGCTTGTCCTGTGTGCGACCCCCTTAAGAGTGCCAGCAAAATGCATAAGTGTAATTGTGAGAAAACTGTCATTTGTGAATTTAATTAATTGCAACTTATATAAAATCCCAACATGATGTGATGTCATCAATCACACGGACAAAAATAAAGTTATTTTACAGTATGTACAATGATCTTTGTAAACACTTAGTTGTTCGCTCAAAACACTCTGTACCATATTTAAGGTCATTGGTTTGTTTAAAGGGATAGTTCGGCCAAAAATGATATTAAACCCATGATTTACTCACCCCCAAGCTGTCCGAGTTGCATATGTCCATCGTTTTTCAGACAAACACATTTTCGGATATTTTAAAAAATGTTTTAGATCTTTCAGTTGATTAAATGTAATGTTACCGGGTCCACCCATAGTCCACGACCTTCAAGTCCAAAAAAAGTGCATCCATCCTTCACAAATTAAATCCAAACGGCTCCAGGATGATAAACAGAGGTCTTCTGAGGGTAATCCGCTAGGTGTTGTTGTAGAAATATCCATATTTAAAACTTTATTAACGAAAATAAATACCTTCCAGTAGCGCCGCCATCTTAGACTCATCTGTATTCAGGAGAGAGTATTAGCGTTGTGTACGCACTTTTCTTGGTGACGTATGACAAATTCGAAGGGCGGGGGCACAGAGCGGCAGCAGAGTAGCCTCCGTAGGCTGCGTAAGCTCTCATCCTGAATGCTGATGGGACTAAGATGGTGGCGCTACCGGAAGGTATTTATTTTCGTAAATAAAATTTTAACAAATCGGTGTTGCTTGAAATTCTAATTCATTTAAAAAAATCAAATATTGCTACATTGATGGCTCAAGAAGGTGTAATTGTTCAAATAACATATTGTTTCATTTTAAAATATAAAAAATTGTAACCCTAAAGGGCATTTCAAGTGTAATATTTGTGTTAAGGCTAGGGACAGAAAAATGTACAATTCCATAGAATGACCCAAAAATGTCCAACTTTTATCGACACCAAACCCATCAAATGCCAGGTCCTGAAATGTACCTATCTGTAGGTTAAACACCACCCCCACTGAGTTTGCGCATGACATAGTGGGAAAGTAAACACAAGTTGCGTGAAGGAAACACATTCGCTGCATAACCTTCCTTCGGATTCTGATATTAGTATTGTGTGGTTAAAGTTCATTTTTTAGAAAGTTCCAGCTCACGTGGGTCAAACATTGACCATTTGATTGCTTCATTTCACTGTGGATTCCAGATTTGCACAGAGACTGAGATTAAAAATGTATAGGGACATGAGAAGGGAACAAGACGCTGCGTCTCCCTTTCCATTCTTCCTATGTACCTGACAAGCCGTCTTCAGCAATATTTTAGATAGAGAAGGCATATTTCGCCCCTTACCTCCCACGTCACCCCGCCAATTACGTCACGTCCCACCATTGGTTGAATTTGATATACACACACGGACGCACTCACGCCCGAAGGCATTCCCAAAGGGTCACTACGGTGACGCAGCGCGAGTTCCCTTGAAACTGAACCAATGCTGTTCCGTCAATACTGGATTTGACAGTAATAGCGAAGCAATCTTATGTGAGTAAAACATTTTTATGTGTATGATAGCAGTGGCCGTTTACTTGTCAAGCCATAAAAACTGAGCGTTTCTCAGGCCTTCATCAAAACCAGGGTACAAAGTGTCATAAATTGACCTCAGACAAGAGTATAAAACAATAAAAAAGGCCAGGTCATATTTAATAGAATGGAAAATAAATGAAATGTGAATACTATAAAAAGAGTGGGATTTTAGTAAATTTACTGCACACAATTTGGGGGCTCCGCAGCATGTCCAGGGACATTCTGCTAACAATCTTTTACAACCAATCCCTTTTTGGAAAAGCATGAAGGTAAATAAATGATGAAAGGACACTATTTTCTGAAATATTCTTTTTAAAAGATTTTTCTGAGGATGCCTGGAATTTCACACTAGACCTTATTTTGAGGGCAAATTTAGAGATAACATGATTTCTTCCTCCATTATTTAACACCAATATAATATTTCCAGAGAGTGAATGTTGATCAAAGTAAATTTGTTTCTTTTTATTTACGAGAAGGTTTTGGGTGATTTTATAATCCTATTAAACTGCATGGCATGGGGGGATCTCTGAGTCTTCTCTGTTTTAAAGATGCTATCACAGGAAGGGATGTATGTATGATATTTTGTTCCTGGACACATGGTCATCTGTTGAAGGTTTCATGAGCAATGGTGATGAGTTACAATGCAGGAAGATGAGCGAGTATGTGGTGCGGAAAGCAACAGCATAACTTAAGGCAGTGGTGAATTTCTGTTGCACCGGGAAAACAAACAACACACTGGCTAAGACAAACAACACAATCGTGCATTTCAAGGAAGCCAGCTCATCTGTCTCAGTAGACACAAAAGTTTATAAAAGCAGAGACAGAGAGGAGAGTGTTGACAATCTGTCATTACCAATTCAGCACCTCTCTCCACGTCGCTCTATCTTTTCTCATTTTTATCCACCAGACTATTTCAACTTGTGTTTTGAGAAACGACTCAGAGGATATTTTCTGCCTGCAGCCATCTGACACAACATAATCACCTTAACCTTCTCCTACGGCAGGTCCATCCACATTACTTTCGGCTGTTACCCACATGTACAGTTTTTGTCCTTGTGGGAACGGTTGGAGACTGAACTACAAAAATAGCGACCCCCATAGGTTTTATGGTTGTTCTTATATTATGCATCACATTGATTTTTTCAGCATTTGTGAAATTATAAATTAGTTTGTTAAAAATGGTTTTAAATAGGGATGCTAAACAATAAACCGCGATTAATCGTTAGCAGAATAAACGTTTTTGTTTACATCACATATGTGTGTAAACTGTGTATAATAAATATGTATATATATATAAATTTGAACACATTTATGTATAATTTTAAGAAAAAAAAAGTATATATTAAGTGTTTATATTTATATAAACATTTCTAAAACATATACGTGCATGTGTGTACTTTTATTCTGCTAATGATTAATCGCGATTAATCGTTAAGCATCCCTAGTTTTAAAGATATTTGGGAGCATCTAACCCTACCACTACCATAAACCCAATCACTCCTCAACCACATAAAACACAAAACATGAGTAAAAGTACAGTCACAGGTATTTATTGCATAAATTGACCAATAAACAACAGTATAAAATAAAAGTTTTTTATACTGCTGAGTTTAGATTTAAAGCAAAACATGACTTGAATGATTCATAGTGATGGGAAGTTTGGATCATTTTAGTGATCAAAATCAGTAGTTGCCATACCCTAGCATTCAGACAAAACACCAGAAAATCAACAGGCTATAATGATGCTCATCTAAAATAATTTTAAATATTTTTAGTAGAACATATCTGAACATTGGTACATCACTAATAGGGTGTTCGACTTCGGCAGATGACATCAAAGTGCCGCGAGAGCGGTTCAAAAGCAAACTCTTCCGATGATTTCTCGCGTCACCCTCGCGGTACTTTGATGTCATCAGCATGTCATTCTTGCAGCACAGCTTAATGTCGAACACAATTTATAATAGTGGGGTTCCCTCGCAGGAGGTCTCATGATGACCGCTTCTGTTATCTTTATTTTCGCAAGTAAAATCCTTTTTTGTTTCAACATTCAAACAGACTCACGGTTCTCCCCCACACTTGCATACATTATTCCAGAAGTAATATTTTTTCTCTGTGGATAAATAAACATATTCTGTTCCACTGGGAAACTGTAGTGCAGTTGCTATGAACTGTATTGATTATTTGCGTGCATTTTTGAATATGGCCACTTGTGCAATACAAACTACAAACTGCACGACGACATAAGGTAAGACTTGTTTTTGCATTTAGCCCTGTTTTACTAAGAGTTTTATTTAGTGTTTTAGTCTTAGTTGGTTTTATTTTCCAATAAAAATTTTGCCATACCCATACCCTTTATTTTGCCATACCCTAGGTTTTCGTGAAACGCCGCCACTGATCAAAATGAAAGAATCTTTTTTCGAGTAATTTTGTTATTTTCGTTCAGTTGAACAAGATTACCTGTTACTGTGCATTCACACCAGCCGCGGAAGAGGCGGCAAGCGCGGATGATTTACATGTTAAGTCAATGCAAACACGCGATTAGGCATCCTGCGGCGCGGTACACGCGGTAGCCGCGGCGCGGATGGCGCGGAAGCCGCGGGGCGTTCCGCGCGAATTGAGCGTTGCCGCGGGAAACGCGCGAGTTCAAAAATCTGAACTTTGGTGGAATTCCGCGCCGCGTTAACCAATCAGGAGCTTGCTGTAGTAGTGACGTGATTACAGGAAGCAAGCGGAGTGGTGTAGTCTCCGCGGAGTCGCAGAAGCCCCTCCCATGACGCGGATTTCCGCGTGAATTTCTTAAATGACTAGAATTTCACCTGCGGATTTCACGCGTGAATGAAGCGAGTGAACTCAAATGTTCAAGCGTCCAACTACGCGCGAATAGCGCGTTTTTGCCGCCTCTTCCGCGGCTGGTGTGAACCATCTGTTATTCACCCAGAACGACCAGTTTTGCAAACAGTGAAGCCATTTTTACAATAAATAGATGATAATGCAGTCAAGTACAAATTATGAAAATGCTTAAGAAATCTGCACAAGAAACTCATTGAAATGTATGCTAACCTCAACCTCCTCGTGTACAAGACATTCGTGCTTCTGGCACATTACAGCCCCTTACAGGCTGTCTATACCATCAGGAAACAGAATTGATTAGTTAATGTGTCTTTACTGGCCCTTAACTCTTTCCCTGCCATTAACTCGTCAATTATTATTTTATTTTTTTTGCGGTGTTTTTTTTTTTTTATTGAACAAACATACAACATGACAAGACATCCAAATAGATAAAATGTTAAGGAATTAGGGTTTACAATACACAAAGAAAAAAATAAAAATAAATAAATAAAATAAGTAAATAATACTATTACAAAAATAAAAATGAGACAGCATAGTTCAATTTTCAATTAACTTCAATTCTTTGGCATATAACAATGTATCTCTACATTTTTTGTTATCAATACATTGGATAGACTCAATATATACATCAAAGTCAATCATGAAAACTTTCAAGCAAGGTTTTAAATTATTTCTTCTACTTTTGTGAATATGAAATTTTCCAAATAAAATCATAATATTCATCATAAATTTATTAACTCGTCAATTAAGAGAAAAAGCTTCCCTGCCAAAGACGACTATTTCTGGCTTTCTGCAATACCGCTATTATCCACCAGGTTCTTCAGCAACTTATACAACCCAGAAGTAATCATCTCGTGAATAAGAAAGAACTCCGTGTATGTTTCGAGGATCACCCTGAATGGGATCACTATCAAAAGTCCTTCACAAAAATGGAAATATCTCAGCTTTTTGCTTAAAATTTGGTGTTTTTGAAGAAAAATACCAATATTTGAGAGGTGATAAGAAGAGAACAAATCAGGGTACTGTAGGATGAAAAGTTTTTTTTGTTTGAAAGTAGAGTGTCTGTTCTTTCATTTGTTATATTGTTTGTTTATATATTTAAAGAAGAACATTTTCTGTAAGGCATTAAACTTTTGTGAAAATCATGAAATGCTGGCGCTGGCTGGCAACTTTTTTTTTAAACGCTGGCGGGGAAAGAGTTAATCTTGGATTTCACATATTTTTGTGAACAGTATGCACACAATCAAACTTTTCATTTGAATTTATTTTCATTGACCAAACAGGGAATATTATGAAAACACGCCTTGGAATTATCATAAATGCATTACAGCAAGGAAAGTTTGTTGTTCTAGGGTGTACTGGTGAAAAAATATGTTTTTTAAGAAAATGAATGTACAAGATGCATTCCACAAATCCATTTCTTAAAAAAAAAACATTTTACGCATATTATACATAATTTACCAGGTGATGAGACAAAACAGTTTGGGTTAAAGGATATTCTCAGTATCAACTGAGAGTTAGTATGCAAGTCTCACAAGGATTTCAATTTGGCTCAGCTTTGTTATTTGATCAAAACTGCTGTTGTCATGTTGCTTGTCACAATCTCAGTCATGGCAATGCTGGATCCGGTCGTGCATTGTGTAGCGGAAAGCTTGAAAACTGTGCTCATGGGCTCATGGCTTGAGGCATTGCTCAGAAGGAAATAAAGCAGAAAATACATGAATAATGTGTGACTATTTCTTTCCATGAGATCTAAAGTACCCCGCTGTTTCCATGGACCTTGTTCTGGAAAATCATATTTTTCCCCACTTCATTTGCATAATGTATTTATTTCAGATGCATGCTGTGATTAATATTAACTAACCAATGAAGTGCCACAGCTTTCTGATTGATTGCCCTTTTGCATTTCAAATTGTCTTTAATTTACTTTTTATTCTTGTTTGCATTAAAATAACATTTCACCGTTCAGATTGATCTAAGGAAGAAAGGCCTGTTTTATCAGATTTGATGTAATGGTTAAAAAATGTGGTGTGTGGCAGTGCAGACATACTGAGTCACTTCATGAACCACAAGAATTCACTTAGTAAAACTAATCTTTCTAAATTTATGCCAGATACTCGCTTAATCTCATGTGTAATCAGAGTTTATTGTTAAATTTGTGTCTTGTGTGTATTTTGTAGGGGTGTCCTCAAAATAGTCCGATAGTCGAATCATCTATGTTTGTTTGCATGGGTTGGGAGGGGGCCAGACCAGGTACAAATTGGTAACTTTTATTTTCTTTCACAAGCAGCACACATAAACAACTTTCTGATAAAGTGACCAAAACTGTCTTTCAAGTGATGAACGAAGACAAAACTGATGATGTATTTATATATATATTTTAAGGTAAAATGTAAGGCAACATTTGTTTAATTATTCCTCATAACATTTTAAAGCCACGATCTACAGAACATCACACAAAAAAAACATTTTGATAACTTAACCTAAAAAAATAACAAAGGTGATCCTGCCTTGAAAACCCCGGCTACAATTCAGTGCTTTTATTTAATTTGGAGATTTAGCGCGTCAAAGCAGTCATGACAAAAAAAACAACAAATGAGAAATGACATAAAATGTGTGATTGTTACTGTAAATGATAAAAACTAAGCTTTATATAATTAATTAAACATTAATTTAACACATGAAAAACACTGAAATTAATGATTTTATAGATACTACGCATTATTATTTAGCACAGAAATACCTGCTTGCATGCTTTGACTTTGATCATCTCTGTATTCACTTTAGATACAGAAAGACCTGATGATTCTTATATTATTTATTTCAGAAATCTCTTTTTTATAATTTGAAAGTGAACACCGACCATAACATTAAATCACAAGAAAAGTCGTGTCAGGCATAAATATAGGTTCGGTGCAGATTTTTTTGTTTCATCACCGAAATTTAAAGAAACGGCTTACCTGTTTTGTATAACCACTTGGTTTTAAATACATTTTAAAAACTTATACCCGGCAAAAAACATCAGTTTTTTAATGTTTTAATGATCAGAATTTACGTTTATAATAAATACATTTTTTATAAAATAAGGTCAGACGTAACAAGGTGCACAACAAATATGTGCAAAATGCCACAAGTGCACGGAAACAAAACACATGCCAAATAGATAAATCAGATAACCCAGAGTGATTTATAAATAAAATAAAATAAAATAAAATAAAATAAAATAAAATAAAATAAAATAAAATAAAATAAAATAAAATAAAGAAATTATTAAAATAACGAAAGTGTAGCCAGAATAGCCAGCTTTGTCTTTTAACTCTTTCACCGCCATTGACGAGATATCTCGTCAATTAAGAGAAAACGCTTCCCCGCCAATGACGAGATTTTCCGTCTTTCCGCAATACCGCTATTATCGCAACTTTTTAAACCCAGAAGTATTGCACTATGGCAAGCTGCTGCATGTCCGTGTCTGTTTTAAAGATCGCTCTGAATGGGATCTCTATGAAAAGTCCGTGACAAAAATGGAATTATCTCTGCTTTTTGCTCAAAATGTGGTGTTTTTGCAGAAACCTACACATATTCAAAAGCTGATTACAAAAGAACCACTGAAGGTAGGATGAAATGTTTTTTTTTTGTTTGAAAGCAGAGGGTCTGTTCATTTGGTATATTGTATTTTTATATATTTAAAGAAGAACATTTTCTGGAAGGCATTAAACTTTGGTGAAAATCATGAAAAACGCTGGCGCTGGCTGGCAACTTTTTTTTTAAAACGCTGGCGGTGAAAGAGTTAAAGGTAGAAACAAAGAGGCAATGGTTTATTTACATCTGCGACGATTCGTCTGTGAGATTGGTTGTCGAATCAGGCTTCTCCTATCGATGCATCGAATCTTCGACTATTCTGGGTCACCCCTAGTATTTTGTGAACGTGAGCGTCTCTTTTGTAATAAACCCTTTCGATGCGTGTGCGGCAGGCACGTATTTTGACATGACACATGATACACATAGGTTCGCATGACGCGACAAACACATATTTTGAAATGACAAGCAACACTTCGAACACATAATATGAATTTTCGCACCTCGGAAGAGCAGTCACTGCCGGCACTGCTCGACATCCAACCCAGTCTCACCCCATTTCGTCAATATTTGACGACACTTGACCATTCGTCAATATGTGACGCGGAGGGTATACCTTTCGCGTCATTTTTTGACAAACTGGGGACTTCAATACTATTACGTCCGTTGCATTCTCTTCTCCTATTTTCTTACCAATTTCGCGTCGGTTTAGGGTTAGATTTACATAATGACATCCCTACCCAAACCTAAATCTAACCCCAACGCCAGGTGACAACTGTTTCTAACCCCAACGCCAGGTGACAACTGTTTAATTTCGCGTACACTGTTTAATTTCGCGTACACGGTTTAATTTTGCGTAATCTAACCCTAAACCGACGCGAAATTGGTAAGAAAATAGGAGAAGAGAATGCAACGGACGTAATATGCTCTCACGTGATCTCAACATGGCGGCGCCCTGTGAGAATGCTGTATCTCGACTCGATAAAAAATGCACTTTATTTGCATAACGCATACATAAGAAAACTGAAACAGCACGGGAAAACGCGGCTATGCCACCGAAGAAAACAACTAGTAAAGTAGAGATGGAGAACGAGATGCCGGAAATTCGTAAGTCGCTCAATCATTTGACTGAGGAGCTGTTTAAAGTGACTCACCAGCTGACGAAGCTGATGGGACTTTTTGACGAGGTGAAACAATTGAGAGACTTGATAAAAGAAAAAGACCAAACTATCAATGAGCTTGAAATGAGGATTGATCAGCTTGAACAATACACGCGAATGGAAGACATTATCATCACAGGCTTGAGCGTCAAACCCCGCTCATATGCCAAAGCGGCAGCAGTGGGGAGAAATGTAAGTGCGGATGCTGACACCGAGGATGTGCTATCACTGGAGAGACAAGTTGTAACATTTCTGAGGGGAAAAGATATACATCTAGACGCGAATAACATCGCTGCGTGTCACACTCTGCCAAGAAAAGACACAAAACAGCCAGCAATTATTCTGCGTCTTGCAAATCGGAAACATAAAATTGACTTACTGCGACAAGGAAGGAAGTTGAAAGGAACAAATGTTTATTTAAACGAGCATCTTACAAAAAGAAATGCTGAGATCGCCCGAGAAGCCCGTATTCTAAGAAGAAATGATAAGATAAAGGCGACATGGACTCGAAATTGTAAGATCTTCATTCAGCTAAAGGCATCTACTCCGGAACAAGCCAGGGTAATACTGGTAAGACAACTTAAAGACCTTGACCAGTTTAGAAATGTTGATTGAACACAACAAATGATCAAACACATTAAAAAAAAAGAGACATGGTGCATGTTGATGACTATTATTTTATGCTATGGGTGAGAATACGTTCGTTTCAATTAGATCGGGTTCAAATGGATCTCTTTGCATTCTGTTGGAGCTATGCAAATGTGCGGACAAATTTTCAGCGTGTTGGAGAGTGGATTATCATGGACCCACTTTACATTGATTATTGTTGGACAATCTTTTCATGTATTGGACTAAATATTAGGCTTAGAAAGTGGTGGATTATGGATATTGGAGGGTTTTTTTTTTTTTTTTTTTTTGTGATTAATTTTAACACAAAATGATTGAGTGTGATTATGATTTATCAGTAGTAAATAGAGATAAAGATGGAAAAAAAAAAGAGGAAATATTGGTATAGAAGTGAACTGATTGAACATAGCTTAGAAAATCATGCATTTTCATAAAACAAATGAGTTTGGGGAAGATATAGATCCAGATAATAATTTTTATAATAATATAATAAATAAATGTAAATACTATACTGAAGAGCAAAGTAACGGTATTAATATGGAAGGAGCTTTTGGCTTGATTCATTTCAATAGTAGAAGCCTGTCTAAAAATTTTGACGATATTAAAGAATGCCTCAGTAAAATTAACAAATTTAGTGTTATTGCAGTGTCTGAGACTTGGCTGGATGGGGATAAGGCTTGTGAAGTGGAATTGGAGGGATATAAGCTCTTTACTAAGAATAGGATTAATAAAAAAGGTGGGGGAGTAGCATTATATGTGGAAAATGATCTAAGTTGTAAAATTGTCGATAGCTTGACAACTACCATTGAGGGAGTCTTAGAGTGTACTGTATATCTGTTGAAATTGCAGTTCTTAAATCTAAAAACATCATTGTTAGTTGTCTTTATAGAACACCAGGATCATGTTTAGATTTATTTAATAAAACAGTTGATCATTTGTTTGGAAATGTTAGTAAGATGCATATTGTGTGTGGTGATTTTAATATAAATCTTTTAAATCCCCAAAATAACATGAAAACAAGTGACTTCATTACAACTATGTATAGTAATAGTTTATTTCCACTTATCACTAAACCCACAAGAATCACAGCCGATACTGCAACTTTAATAGATAATATATTTACGAATAGACTTGAAACCCAAATAACTGCTGGATTGCTTATAAATGATATTACTGATCATCTTCCAGTTTTTAGTATTTTTCACAAACTTCTATATAAGGCTACTGTGTTCAAAGTAGATCAGATTAAAATTATACGTAATAGAACCCCTGAAACCATGTTTGCTTTAAAAATTGATTTGTTTAACCAGACATGGGACAAGGTCTATGCCACCTCTGATCCAAATAAGGCCTATGACACTTTTTTGTCTATACTATCAAGTCTTTATGATAAACATTGCCCACTAAAGGAATATTCTATTAAAGACAGAACCAACCTAGAGAAACCATGGATAACAAAGGGCATATCTGACGCTTGCAAAAAGAAAAAATACCTCCACAAATTATTTATAAAACATAGAACTAAAGAAGCAGAGGAGAAATATAAATCATACAAAAATAAGTTAATTAACATAATAAGATCTAATAGAAAAGTTTATTATGATAATATTTTGGAACAGCATAAAAATAACATCCATAGTACTTGGAAATTATTAAATAGTATTATTAAGAAGCAAACTAATAAAAATGATTATCCAAATTACTTTGTGAAAGATGGCCAAATCTTAAATGGAAATAAGGAAATATCAATGGCGTTTAACAATTTTTTTGTAAATGTTGGATCCACTCTAGCTAATGAAATCCCTCAACCATCAGAGGTAAAGGAAATAGATAAAAATATTATTAAAGGAAATGTGAGCTCCTTGTTTTTGAGGAGTGTGGATGAAAATGAAATTCTTCAAATTGTGAATAAATTTAAGAATAAGAGGTCAACAGACTGTTTTGAATTTGACATGATTGTAGTAAAAGAAATTATACATAGTATTGTAGCTCCACTTACATACATTTGTAATCAATCTTTTCTTACGGGCATTTTTCCGTCTAAAATGAAAACGGCCAAGGTCGTACCCATTTATAAAAGTGGAGATAAACATCTATTTACAAACTACAGGCCAATTTCACTACTTTCACAATTTTCCAAAATTTTAGAAAAGTTATATGTTACAAGACTTAATGATTATCTCAATAAATTTAACCTTATTTCAGATTATCAATTTGGGTTCAGGGCAAATAGAGCTACCTCAATGGCAGTCATTGAACTGGTTGAGGAGATATCTACAGCGTTTGATAATGGCGAGTACACTGTCGGTGTCTTTATTGATTTGAGCAAGGCATTTGATACCATTGATCACAATCACCTGTTGGCTAAAGTAGAACGATATGGTATAAGAGGCATTGCCCATGATTGGTTGAGAGATTATCTTACTGGCAGAGATCAATATGTTCATATTAACAGCTTTGACTCAGAAAGAACAAACATTACGCATGAAGTGCCGCAGGGCTCTATACTGGGGCCAAAGCTGTTCATAATGTACATAAATGATATTCCGAAGGTATTAACAAAGTTAAATTGTATCTTGTTCGCCGATGATACTAGTCTCTATTGCTCTGGACAAAATTTAGATTTTCTTTTGAAGATTGTGGAAAAAGAGCTCTCCAAATTAAAATCTTGGTTTGATCATAATAAATTATCAATGAATTTGAATAAAACCAAATATATTATTTTTGGAAATAGAAAAATTGAGGAACCAATTAAAATTAAAATTAATGATATAGAAATTGAGAGAGTCTGTAATACAAAATTTTTGGGTATTTATGTTGATGATAAACTAAATTGGAAGTTACACATAAATTATTTAAGAACAAAAATATCTAAAATTATTGGTATAATGTGTAAAATTAAATCATTGATAAATCAAAATTCATTATATTTATTATACAATTCGCTCATTCTTCCGTACTTAAACTATTGTGTGGAAATATGGGGGAATAATTATAAAACTAGTATTAAACCTATCTTTATGTTGCAGAAGAAGGCTATTAGAGTTGTTAACAGAGTTGATTATCATGCCCCAACTAACCCATTGTTTATTAAAATAAATGCACTGAAATTACAGGATTTGGTTGATCTAAGCACAGCTGTAATGATGTATAAGGTCCATAATTTTAAGCTTCCAGTTTGTATTCAGGAGAGGTTTAAGCCAAGAGAGACTCAACATAATTTGAGAGGAATCTGGGTTTATCAAAAAAATAAAGTTAGGACCAATACTAAAGCAAGGTGTTTCTCAGTTAGAGGGGTCAATCTATGGAATAGTCTGGATGACAAAATAAAACAATCTATATCAATAAAGGTGTTTAAAAAGAAATTTAAATTAAAAGTGATTGATAGTTATATCGCATTACAATGATTTTCACTAATATCCTTTTATATCGCATTACAATGATTTTTACTAATATCTTTTCTGTATGAGCTGGTAATATTCTTATTTCTATGTTTACTTTGCTGTTTTCTGTTTGTTGCCACATGTTGGGTATTTAAAAGTGGTTGTAAATAGGGTTAGGCATCAATAAGTGTTTCACTTCAGCCTAAACCCCTTCAGTCATTGTTGTACTGTAGGATTCCGTTTGTGTTTGTTATTGTGTTTGAATGACTGGAGAAAAAATAAACTACTACTACTAATAGTATTGAAGTCCCCAGTTCGTCAAAAAATGACGCGAAAGGTATACCCTCCGCGTCACATATTGACGAATGGTCAAGTGTCGTCAAATATTGACGAAATGGGGTGAGACTGTGTTACGACATCAGAACGCAACAACTTCGGGCCAATCATAACGTTTGGACACAGACGGACGCTAACGCACACTGCCTAATGTCGAGCACAAAGTTAATGTCCACATTTCTTCACCAAAGTTGTTTAAAATAGCTTACCGTCTATTTGCCGAATTGCCCAGAGCCTAAGCACATTATCTGTGGAACCTACAAATAAAACACTAAGCTCGCTTTGCGGTACTTTGATGTAACTTTCGCTTTCTCACCAAGTTTACTGCTACTTTTTGGTACTGATGTGTGAATGATGTCTTGCTGGTAAAAAGACAGAACTTCACTACGTGTGTGAACAGCACATTTCTGGATTCACTGGTAAATTCATTCTGGTAAACTTTCCCGAAATTATTGTGTGAAAGAGGCTTATGGCAAGATTTATGGTTCAACATAGCACAATATGGATCCACACACGTTTTACATATGATGTTTAGCACTAAAAATCATAAATCAAACACTAAATTCAAGAAAAAATGCTTGTTTTATGCAAAAAACCACTTAAATTTGATATTTTTGGTCTAAAAACTAGACTTATTTTCTGCGAAAAAGCTACGGATGCAAAACGCAGAAAATTGAACCTGTTCTGAATTTTTGTAAAATGGACAAAAGTTTCGGAGACAGTGTGGTTACATGATTGACACAACGCAAGTTATTGTTTTTTAATGTGTGGAAATTTTGGATGAGTATTATGGATGAGTAAGATCTTTAGACCGGTTTCAGGATTTTTTGGCCGTGTCTCTTAAAATCATGTCTAGATGACGCCCTGGAGACACCGAGCCCCTAAGTGTGCATTCACATCGCCACCGGCGAGAGAGCGTCATAGGGTCCGGAAGTCATTCATTTTTAATGAGAGCTGGCGGCGAGCTCAGGGACCAGCGGTGCGATGCATCTCGGACGGTGTGAGTGTCAAGGAGAGTTTAAATCAGCTTGACTTTATGGTAATGAGTTATGACGCGATTTGGCACCAAACAAATTGAAAGGCGGAAACGTTCGGCGGCAACCAATCAGAAAGCGGAAACCTGAGAGGATTCCACAGAATGCATTAGAGCATCAGAGCGTCTACTACACTTTTTATATAGCATCGTTGGTATGGCAGCCAGAGTGGTTTTTTATGTGAATGTACAGTAACGCAATCGCAAGGTCCGTTCAGGTCGTAGAAGTTTGAAAGCTGAAAAAGATGGCAGCTTTCTCTGGAGTTTCATTGCCAAGAGAGGGCAAACTCCTTGCGTTTGAGAGCAAAGAGTCCTGCTTTCTTTACCTAGATTTTGATAACTTATTTTATTTACCTGGTGCATGGGTTTTTTATCATTAAAATCTGGCTGGATGGTTAATAACACATTTTTCTTTTGCGTAATAAACTCAGAACACCTATTTAATATGGCTTTACGTGGACTTTAAAGCAATAGTAATACAATTTTGAGGGAACATGAAACTTCCTGATCTAATTCCCTCCCTGCAAAGGATTCTTTACATGTCTGAATAAATGTAAAGACGATTTAGTCATATTTGATTCATCATAGTTTCAAATAACGACAGCAGAAACAGGGCCATTTGTACTCTTCACATTCGTAACCAGATTTCTCTTGGGGGTGGTGTAAAGTGTTTGTGCATAAATAAATAAAGCTAACATGCTTGTTAGGACATCGAGTGGGTTATAATTAATGTCCTGAATTAATTAGCTTAATAAACAAGCGTTCTTGCCAAAAAATCTAAAAAATGATCTTCAATGTGTCCATCTAATTAAAATGATTTTATTTTTAATAAACTAAATGATTTGCTCTGAGGCATACTTATTTTTGATTACACACAGAAACATCTGCACATATATTAGCCCATATACTGGTTTATCTTCACGTTTGGATTTAGGATTAGCAATACATTTGCTACATTGTTGTCTGGCATCTGTGTGCATGCAATATTTGTGTTGAGCCACAGTCAGCTTCTGGATCTAAATCCAAATTCATGTCCTGTCACCCAACAGACAGACTTCTTCATTTTCTGACGCACACCATTCAGCTCTGTAGTCTACACAGCCAATGTTTACATCATTCCGGTCCATCTGGACCTCGCACAAGCTGCAGCCAGCACAGATTGACCAAGACATTTGTCCTGCCAGAGAGGCCATTCTCATCCGTGTCCAGGTGATGCATGTGTTTGCGCAGCTACAATGTAATCAAATGGCATCTTTGATCTAATATGAATGCCAGTAAGGATGAGATTAAGATTTTGGTGTGCTTTGAATGAGCATCACATCAAAAAGAATAGAATAATAGAAACCTATGGCACATTTATATGACAAAGATACTGTAGTACTAAAAAGGGAAATGTTCTTTTTTTGCGTTTAAAAAAATGTCATGTGCACACAACCTCAACGTTGTCAAAATGATCTTTAGACAGATCTACAAAACGACTAAAAACACTTTATTACTTTTGTCAGGACTGTAATTGGTGATGTTACTTTGTAAAATAACACCAAGAGCCAAGCGATAAAAATAATCAGGCCGACAAATACAGTACATCAAGTTTGGGTTCGTTTATTATAACAAATGACCCTGGACGACATACTGTAATAAAGCGGAAAGATTTTGTAAATTTAGTTGGAGAAGCGTTAATAAACTCTGTCTACTAAGTATCTTGAGGAGCATAAACACACTGCAAAACACGACTTTCTTATACTTGGTGTTTTGTCTTGTTTTCAATAAAAATATCTTAAAAATCTTTAATCAAGATGTATTTTCTTGATGGGCAAAATGACCTAGGAAAATAAGTCTAGTTTTTAGACAAAAATATATAAAATTTAATTGAATTAGTGCTTAAAACAAGCAAAAAAGTCTGTCAATGGAAAATAAACTTTCAATTAAAGTAAACTTATTTCAAGATTTTTTTCTTATTCCACTGAAAGACTTTTTGCTTGTTTTAAGCAACGATTTTAAAGTTTATATTTTTTGTTTACGCTGCAAAAAATACTTTCTAACTTACTATTTTGTCTTGTTTTCGGTACAAATGTCTAAAAAATCATAAATCAAGATGTATTTTTTTAATGGGCTAAATGACCTAGGAAAATAAGTCAGTTTTTAGACAATTTAGACAATTAATTCTTAAATTTGTACAATTAAAGTAAACTTATTTCAAAAAAAAAATCTTATTCCACTGAAAGACTTTTTTGCTTGTTTTAAGCACCGATTTACTTACTAAGTTTATTTTTTTGTCTACGCTGCAAAAAATTACTTTCTAACGTAGTATTTTTGTCTTGTTTTCAGTACAAATGTCTAAAAAATCATAAATCAAGATGTATTTTCTTGATGGGCTAAATTACCTAAAAAATTGGACTAGTTTTTAGACAAAAAATATACAATTTAAGTGAATTTGTGCTTAAAACAAGCAAAAACATATGCTAATGGGGTGAGAAAATTTTGCTTGAAAAAGAAATCTTATTTCAAAAAAATTTCTCACCCTATTGGCAGATATTTTTGCTTGTTTTAAGCTCAAAGTCACTTAAATTTTATATTCTTTTTTTCTAAAAACTAGACTTATTTTCTTGGGTCATTTTGCCCATTAAGAAAATACATCTTAACTTAAGAATTGTTAGATATTTTTACTGAAAACAAGACAAAAATACGAAGTAAGAAAGTCATTTTTGCAGTCTTTTATGCCACCATTCACTGCAAAAAAATGACTTTCTTCCTTAGTATTTTTTTTCTTGTTTTGAGTACAAATATCTAAAAATTATTAAATTATCATGTGTTTAAAACAAGAAAAAAATCTGCCAATGGAGTAACAAAAAAATCTTGAAATAAGTTTTTTTTTTTCTTAAAGACTTTTTTTCCTTTGAGTTTTAACATTGTCTCGGATGCTCTCCGAAAATTTCTTAGAAGAAATAAAGACAAAACAAATGAGACAACCGTTTACATGCAATAATAATAGTGTTCCTTTATATCAGCTTGTAAGCACTGTATTAGCCATGCAAAGGTTGTGTGTTTAATTCCCAAGGAACACACATACTGTCAAAATGAAATGGACTGTAAGTTGCTTTGAATAAAAGTCTCTTCCAGATTCATTAGTGTGAATGTAAAGTGTAGAGCTTTAAAATTAACATGGATAATATGGCTCACATTGGATGAACTTCATTCATTTAAAGAATTTATTGAGAAATGTTACTGTTGAAGTTCATTAATTGAGTTTAAGAAAATGTTTGACCTTCGCAGAATTTAATATCTTGACTATCTAGAGGGTACACATGTGAGTAATTTTTCATAGGAGTTAGAAAGTGGAAGAAGAAATTTTGCAGGATTTTTACAGGATAATAAATTATAAGCAAAATCTGAATTTAAATGACCAATTACAAGCTGCTATATAAGGTCTGTTTAGATCACCCCATTAAGGTTTCACACTTACACTTGTCATTCATATTTAATGGAAAGCTACAATGTCAAGAAATTTATAAATTAAGCAAGTAATGAATTAATCAGAGTAATGCAAGACAGGTAAAAATGGCGGCATATACACAGGAAATTAAAGGGGTCCTTGACTAACTTCAGTTAGTGTGTAATGTTGCTGTTTAAGTATAAACAACATCTTCAAAGCTACAACACTCAAAATTCAATGCAAAGGTGGATTTTTCATTAACAAAAATCGCTTCTCAAAAACTACAAATGAACGGCTAGATAGACTACAAATGAGCTTCTTCCTGGTTTAGTGACATCACAAACCCCAACATTCACACAAATTATGACCCCTGAAACACACAACAAAGGGGGTGAGGCCATGTTGGTTTTATTTTTTGTGGTAGCATTTTTTTTTAGCTAAATGCTAATTCATACTTCAAAAAAAAAAACACACCAACAAATGGGCTCATAGATCTGGCAACAGAAATGTGGCTACACTCATTTTATAAAGACAAAACTGATGCCTATACAGTCTGTCACAAAAATTAGGTTTTTTTAACGAAGCATGAACACCATATAAACAAAATCAAACCCTTAAAAAATTATTTCGAAAGGATATACTTTGTAATATAACAAATGAACTGTGATAAAAAAGGTTAGCTGCAAAAGAAAGAAAAAATGATAAGAACAATTAATGCAAATTTGTATTAGGTAATAGTGATTATGACTCATCTAAGTGACACCACAGTTCAATCATGTTTATTTCTACATTTGTAAACAACACAAAGTGCTTTGAGCAAATTGCTTTACATAAGACAAGTCCATAAACAAATACAGTTCAGATTTAAAATACAATAACATGTTGTTGAATTTCATGTTAGGACATGAAAATGGAGCTGTGATTTGTTCTTTGATGAAAATGCAGGTCTAGAGGCTTGTCTTGGGTCAATCATGTGTGCATGATGTACTACAGTCAAGTATAGAAGGAAAATGAGTGCGTTTACTCACCATATTTCAAAATCAAATCACCTCATATATCATTACAACCTCACGCAACCTTACCAAAAAGTGTTTCACATAAAATATCTGCATGTTTACACTGCAAAAAAATTATTTCTTACCAAGTATTTTTGTCTTGTTTTCGGTAAAAATATCTTAAAATTCTTAATTTAAGATGTATTTTCTTCATGATCAAAATTTTATGAAAAAAGTTAACTTATTTCAAGTACATTTTTCTTATTCCATTGGCAGATTTTTTAGCTTGTTTTAAGCACTTATTTGCTTAAAGTTTATATTTTTTTGTCTAAAAACTAGACTTATATTCCTAGGTCATTTTGCTCATCAAGAAAATACATTTTAATTTAAGATTTTGTTTTATATTTTTACTGAAAACAAGACAAAATTACTAAGTAAGAAAGTCATTTATTGCATAATTTATCATATTCTTATAATAATAAATTATTTTCTTATAATAATACATTATTATTTTCAAGAAAAAAATTCTTAGTATTTTTGTCTTGTTTTCAGTAAAAATGTCTAAAAATTCTTAAATTAAGATGCTATTTCTTGAGTAAAACGACCCAAGAAATAAGGTGTAGTTTTAAGACCAAAAAATCAAATGTAAGTGATTTTGTGCATAAAACAAGCAAAAAATCTGCCAATGGGGCAAGCAAAAAAATCTTGAATATTTTTCTTAAACACTAAATTCAAGAAAAAAGATATATATTTTTTTCGCTTGTTTTATGCACAAAATCACTTAAATTTGATATGATTGGTCTAAAAACTAGACTTATTTTCTTGGGTCGTTTTGGTCATCAAGAAAAAGCATCTTAATTTAATAATTTTTTGATAATTTTACTGAAAACAAGACAAAAATACTAAGATTTTTTTTTCTTAAAAATATTTTTTTTTTTGCAGTGTAAATATAAAATCTAAGTGAATTTGTGCTTAAAACAAGAAAAAAAACAAAAACAAAAAAAACTATCTGGGGTAAGAAAAAAATCTATAAGTTTACTTTTTGCTTAAACAATTAATTCAAGAAAAATTGTCTTACCCCACTGGCCAATTTTTTACTTGTTTAAAGCACAAATTCACTTAAAATGTATTTTTTTTTACTAAACAAGCAAAAAAATCTGCAAATGGGGTAAGCTAATTTTTCTTTAGTGTTTATGAAAAAATTTAAAGATTTTGTTGCTTACCCCATTGGCAGATTTTTTTCTTATGCACAAAATCACTTATATTTGATATTTTTGGTCTAAAAACTAGACTTATTTTACTCTTATTTGCATCTTAATTTATACATTTTTAGAATTTTTTTTGAAAACAAGACAAAAATACCAAGAACATTTTTTCTTGAAAATAATTTTTTGCTGTGTGTAAGGACAGGAATCAGTGACCTGTTTAGGAAAATATGTTAAGTTTTCTGTTTTATTTTACAAACAGTTCTAAGTAATGTGAACGTCAAGTATAATTTAATATAATTTATTGCACAGCCACAACCAAGCATCAAACGTTGAGGAGTAAACCAGGAGTAACTTTACCAGGAGTAAAGTTTTTTTAGTTTTCAAGTTAAGTTGAATCTATGCAGCCGGATAGAACATAATGAAGATTGGAGACTTGCACCCTCTATGTGTTTTCACCTGTTGGAAGGGGAAGTGAAGTTGTCAATGAGAAAAGACATTCTAATATATTTAACATGCAAAACACCAGTAGGCATAAAAGATAAGATATGCTTGACCTTTATCAGACAGGGAAAGCACACTCTTAAAGATAGATAGGCTTTTTACACTTGAAAAAGTCAAACCTAGGCATAGCCAAGTCTGATGATGTGAAGGAGCCAGAGGGACGGACTGGGGAGTGCTAGCCAGGCTCTCAGAGAAGGGGGAAGAAGATTAAATCCGCCTCATCCTCCTTCCATACCCTCTTAGGACTTACCCCTGGTGCTAACATCACTCCAGGCTACCCTGTTTAAAAGTTTCCATCTTTTAAAACTTTGCTCCTGCTTGCATTGGTTTCGATTAAAAGGGTAGGGGACTGCAAGCTTTTTGGGTCAATGAACCATGCCTCCAGTTTGGGCAGACTGACTCCCATGTAACGTTTTACACTTGGAAAAGGTAAACTAGGTTATTTGAAACCGTGGATATTAGAATCCTGGGTTATCTGCTTTTTGAGATAAGAGATAACCCTAGGTATTCATAATTTCACATTTAACACTGTAATGCATTTCTATACCCTGAATTGACGTTCTTATTAGCATAATTGTGGTTTGAACAGTCGTGTTTAGATAAATAAACATGTGTTTGACTAGATTAAAATAATATATAAATAACTGACTGTCTCGCACTTCCACAAAACAGCTCCCCTTGCAAATCTTTCTTAGCTCTTGTGGTGTTCGCTTTCAGTCTGTTACCTCGACGTCACGTCAAGGGACGATGAACTGGGAATCTCGCCAGAGAGACTAATCTACTTTTTACTAATTTTTACTAATTTTTAGATATTTCTACTGAAAAGAAGATAAAAGTACTAAGAATTTTAAATGCAGTGTTGTATTTAACTTCCATTATTTTATCTAGCCAGTCAAATGAGACATTCAAGGGCTATAGTAGAATTTGGGCGCTCAAGCGTTTGGGTGGAAGCGCAAGAGTTTGATACCGTGTCTCCGCCTCTGTCTCCACGGACAACTCATTTTTACATAACATGGCAGCGCACATGGTCGGACATTTTTGCCTTTACTTCATTACAATGGAAGGAAGCAACGTTGCGTCATCCATCTTTTTTTACAGTCTATGATTGCAACTCCACTTCATTTCACAATGTACACGTTTGCCACCCAATCAATCATTCAGTCAAAGGTTCATAACTCTTTCCCCGCCAGCAAGTTGCCAGCCACCCCCAGCATTTTTCACGATTTTCACAAAAGTTTAATGCTTTCCAGAAAAATGTTCTTCTTTAAATATATAAACATACAATATATCAAATGAAAGAACAGACCATCTGCTTTCAAATTTCTTTTAATCCTACCTTGATAAGTTATTTTCTTATCACCTCTAAAAATGGGTAGGTTTCTTCAAAAACACCAAATTTTGAGCAAAGAGCTGAGATCATTTCATTTTTGTGAAGGATAGAGATCAGATTCAGAGCGATCCTCAAAACATACACAGAGTTCTTACTCTTTCATGTGAGGCGTTGCTTCAGGGTTGTTTAAGTTACGCCACGTGGTGGATAATAGCGGAGTTAACTCGTCAATGGCAGGGAAAGAGTTGAAAGTCAATGGCGGGGAAAGAGTTAAAAGCCTTTTTATTGTTTCTAGAACACTTTTCTACAAAAAGATTCTTTGGATGTCAAAGTATTGATTGCAGTGCTCACTGAGATGGGTTGAATGCAGAGGTGACATTTTGAGTATGGGCTAGCATACTTGACAGTCACTTTCACTTCACATTAAACCATACAGACAAAAAATTGTTATTCCATGGCATTGCCTAGTACCGTTTTTTTGTTAATTGTGGGACTAAAACCGATCATTTACACTGTAAGTGAAAACATAAAGAGATTGTGCTACTACACAAGATTTAATGCACTGATAACTCATCTCCGGAACCTCGGGCAGAGCCACCTTCAGGGACCACAGAGCTCCGTCCCATCTTTTATAAAGCTGTTGTTTACTTCACTTTAATTCATGGCAGCTTTTAAACTTCCTTTCCTGAGCTCCTCAGAAGTTTATCGAAGGTCCCTGGACTTTCATTTTGTTGAAGGATATACGATTAGCCCTCCAAGGCTATAATGACATTCGGAGGAGGCAGGTGGCTCATACTGTTGAATTATCGAGTAATTTACAGCTGACTTAGACCAGCAATAACACACCCAAAGTCTTTAAATAGAAACAGATAAAGAGACTTGGATGGACCAATGGCTCATGAAACAAATATCCTTAATGGAGGAGTGAAAGGTAACGTCTGATAATAAACATATTCATTATTATGCAGTAGAAAAGTAATCTGTCACCAGAAGTGGTTTAAACAGAATGTATTGGCATTGACGTTCGAAATTGCAGGTAAGATTGGATGTTCCCAAGAGAGGGGAAAATAGTCTGTCTGCGACTAAAGAAGTGGTTTACACTGCAAAATAATTTGTTTTTTGTTATTAGTATGAGGTGAAAAAGAGATGTCACAACTTGATTGACTTTGATAACAGCATTTCAATTGTATTTGCAAATACAAGACATGATCTCTCGAACCTAAGTTATTTCACACCCACAATTGTGCTGTTGTAGCAAATATCAACATGATACACGATCTTGCTATACGATTATATTGTAGCGATTTTTGTGAGAGCATATCAGGGAACCACTCGGTGAGTTTCACGTCTTTGTAAACGAAAGTTTAATGCATTTTAGGAAGGATTGTTCCAGTGCACCTTTGCAGCCATTGTAGAGGTGGGAGGTGATACAACAAACACACAAAAATTCTCGAGCCAGCATCATATGTCCACATTTCAGTCAAAACCATTCTATTTCATCATACAGTAAACAATCTGAAAACAGGGCTTTAAGTGTAAAATAACTAACTTGTCCTTTAAAGCAACACTAAACAGTTTTTGCTCTTTGCTTCCCCTACAGGTTGGAAGTGGAATTGTTCATTAACACTGTCGTAAATAATTTAGCCTACTGCAGCAAAGCTGGCTCTGATTGGATTGTAGGTCTGCTGTAAAGCAAGTTTTTGTAGTTTTCACTCGAACTACAGGACCGCAACCCGATGGTTGAAAATTTCTTTAGTGCGGTTTTGGCCAATAGAGGGCAAAGGGAATGTGAATGTGCCGTTCACCCTGTTTCAAGTGGATGAACGACCGAAACTTTTTTGGAAACGTTATTTTAAGGTAAAAAAACTTCTTTGGTGTTGCTTTAAATACAACTCATTTTGTCGGTGTGAAATAACACAGAAATCGAAAATGAGTAGTTAAGTTATATCTTCAACCTCAGATGAGATCTCTATCTTCGCTTAGAGTATCTGTCAAATGTCAATCATAACGACATGCCCTGTTATTTCTTTAGCATCAAATTACCAGAGGACCAAAACCATCTTTCGGAAACTTTTAGTATAAATATAATAAAGTATAATTTGGTTTTGGACCCGAGTCCTGTTCATTTACATTGAGAGGGCGGGGTTTATGACTTGTACTGCATCCAGCCACCAGGGGGCGATCAAAGAGCCAGCAGCTTCACTTTTCAGGATTTCTGGGGCACACCCGGCGTTTACAGACTTGGGCTGTTTCTCAATGTCAAGGATACTTCCTTGGCAGGACTGGTCTCTCCAAGTCACTTCCTTCAGAGACTAGACGAGGCTCCTCTTAAGCATTCAGAGAACACGTTAATGGTACAGGTTAGCAAGTGCACGTCATTGCGTCATTACGTCAATGAAATGGTGTACTTTCGTCACTGCGCGCATAGGATTGTGGGTGATTTCAGAGCGTGAAGAGTGCGAAGGATACACATATGCATCCTTTTCCTGTATATGGGATATTTCTCGAACGAAGGACTCAGTCCTTGGTTGAAATTCCGAGGATCCTCAACATTGGAACAGTCCTTCGACCGATGTCGATGACGTAGCATCCTCGAAATTCTGGCTTCTGAGGATCCTTCCTTGACATTGAGAGACAGCTTTGGTCACATGTCCGGAGTATACAACTGTAGCCTCTTCTTTATCTGTAAACCCAATATTTGTCTTATTCTGTGTTTTTTCAAATGACAGCTCTCAAAATAATGAATGACCGAGAAAATGTGACTCAATCCAAATTGCTTTACTCTGTCAAACCTGAGAAAAAACAAACACGTCCCACATGCACCATCCAGGCCACTCACTCACTGAGCTATGATGAAAAAACTCATTAACACTGAACATTGAGTCTTTTTAAAATGCTGCGCGCCCACTGCATGTCATTCAGTTACATGTCATTTTTCAGAATAATTTATTATGATAATTATAAGAGCATTACCCAAACTATAATAAAGCAGTGATACTTAAAGCACCTGCATTAATAAACCCTCTCCCCCATACAGATAAGAGCTAATTCAATTATGCATAAAACGTACGTGAAGTGAAATCACTAAGAGCTGTATTTGCTTGTTTTTATGCATGCACTGTCTACTGCATGTTTGATTTATAAATCCCAATTATGCAAGTCTACAAATTCAGCTCTGAATGCAATTTGCATGCCAACATTTGTCATTTTGCAGGTCAGTTCGGAGAAGTCCAGCAGACTGTATCACCACACTTTACTGCTGCAATAATCCAGGCACATGAATCGGCTCATTGAAATTCCAACAGTGGCTGTGGTGCATGGATATATGTCCAGATAAAACGCTCCTCATTAAATGATTCTCCAGCATCTGATGATCATTTAATCACATCTGCCACGATAAACAATCATGAATATGGTGCTATACATCTATATTCTTTGCACAATAAAAGCGTGGCATTAACTGAGTTTTATGAATACAGGGCCATTTACATTTGAAATATACATTAAATTTGTTTGTGTACATAAACAGGGATTTTAAAGCACCCTCTAATGGCTGCCTAGATGTTCCAAGGAGCAATTTGGTAAACTCCAAATACTTTTTCATTTGTAAATGTGGTACATCTAAATTCACTGGGTCTAGACCAGCATGATCTCACCGGAATTTGTGCATATTTTATGAGTTGTCTAATTCTTATGAAGTCCACCTTATAATTATTATTCAACATAATAATGAGACCCCTCCCACCTGCCCATAATCTCAGCATCACAGGGGTGACAGCACATTGCACAAAAATGTGGTTATAAGAATTAACATGAATTAGCCACCTCGTTAAATACACTCACCTAAAGGATTATGTGGAACACCTGTTAAATTTCTCATTAATGCAATTATCTAATCGACCAATCACATGGCAATTACTTTAATTTTGAAGTGGCATGGTTGTTGGTGCCAGACGGGCCGGTCTGAGTATTTCACAATCTGCTCAGTTACTGGGATTTTCATGCACAACCATTTCTAGGGTTTACAAAGAATGGTGTGAAAAGGGAAAAACATCCAGTATGCAGCAGTCCTGTGGGCGAAAACGGCTTGTTGATGCTAAAGGTCATCAGAGGAAAATGGGCCGACTGATTCAAGCTGATAGAAGAGCAACTTTGACTGAAATAACCACTTGTTACAACTGAGGTATGCAGCAAAGCATTTGTGAAGCCACAACACGCACAACCTTGAGGCGGATGGGCTACAACAGCAGAAGACCCCACCGGGTACCACTCATCTCCACTACAAATAGGAAAAAGAGGCTACAATTTGCACGAGCTCACCAAAATTGGACAGTTGAATGTTGCCTGGTCTGATGAGTCTCGATTTCTTTTGAGCTATCAGAGTCAGAATTTGGCGTAAACAGAATGAGAACATGGATCCATCATGCCTTACTGTTACTGTGCAGGCTGGTGGTGGTGGTGTAATGGTGTGGGGGATGTTTTCTTGGCACACTTTAGGCCCCTTAGTGAAAATTGGGAATCGTTTAAATGCCACTGCCTACCTAAGCATTGTTTCTGACCATGTCCATCCTCTGATGGCTACTTCTAGCAGGATAATGCACCAGGTCACAAAGCTCGAATCATTTTAAATTGGTTTCTTGAACATGACAATGAGTTCACTTTACTAAAATGGTCACCAGATCTCATCCCAATAGAGCATCTTTGGGATGTGGTGGAACGGGAGCTTCGTGCCCTGGATCTGCATCCCACAAATCTCCATCAACTGCAAGATGCTATCATATCAATATGGGCTAACATTTCTAAAGAATGCTTTCAGCACCTTGTTGAATCAATGCCATGTAGATTTCATACCATTTAGGTATAACATATATATCTTTGAACTACCAATATGTACCTTTGAAGGACTAATATGCACTCTTTGCGTACAAAGGTGTACCTTTTTGAAAGGGTACTGTCCCAGTGATAACTTTTGTTCCTTTATTTCTGAAAGTGTACCTAACAACATAATGCAACAAGAACAAAAGTATTTCCTAATGAATTGCTTAGTGGTTTTCTTCATTTTTATGTTTCTTTGAATAAAAACATCTGCTAGATTTACAGTATATATAAAATTACCATGACTGGGTAAATAATAGATGGAACAAACTGTTGGGTTATGAATATGAATATGAATAAACAGCCCAGCATAGATTTATTTAAACCCAACATTTGGTATTGTCTTATATTTGCCCAACTATTTGTTAAACCAACCCAATATCTTTAGAATCCATATTACCACTTTTTAAGCTAATTAAACACTTTTGTGAGTAGGAGTTTTTATGTCTTTTGAGGTGTCAGTCATGGCCTTGCAGTAATTTGTACTTTGTGCCAAGAACCTACGCAGAGAGTCGGTAAAAAAAGTTCAATTAATGGACAGAAAAGCTTGGAAAACTTCTTGATTCCTGACTTTTATTTACTGTCATATAGTCACAAATACACATTGAAAGACTTTATTGATATTTTGAAAGGTTTATTATACTGTATTTCAAAAAGTCACTAATCACTTATAATAAAGACCACAACAGCAAACTGTTTGTGGACAGCAGCAAGAAGCGCAGGGATTTCTTGGAAAGTAAATGTTTGCATTTGTTGAACAAAATATTGCTGCAGCATTGACACCTGAAAAGACAAATAACACAATGCACAGATAATATCTAATGTAGTGCAGTTGGTTAGTAGCCTTATTTTTCTGAGGTTTTAATTGCACAGAATTCATGATAAATTAATGTATTTTATAAAATGTCATAAAGCTGGGGCCCCGCTGGCACAATCTCGTGGCCCCAGGTTTGGAAACCACTGCTTTAAAGACATAGCATTCCAAATGTAACAAACTTAAAAACTTTGTAACATCTTAGCCATTACATAACAACCACAAACTATTTTAAATTTCTCTCCAACATATTTTCAATGGAAGCGCCATTTTTTGTGCAATTTTTATTTTATTTGACATGGTGGGAAGAGGGATAAGGACCTCGAGCTGAGAATCGAATTCAAATTGCTGAAAGCGCATCTGCCCCAGCACTACACCATCAGCTAAGATGAAGCGACGCCAGCAGTTGGCAATTTTTTCCATGCTCAGTGCTAAGTGCCGAGAGTTGAAAAATGTTAAACATTTGGGTGAAATGCTGATATCTTCAATGTCATTTATTTCACGTCGTCCAATCACAGTGGAGGGGGGTGGGACAAATATAAAGTCAAACCTCTAAATTCAACTGTATTGCATTTGGATAGATTTTCATTTCTGCTTATTCATTTTAAGATACACATCCAAGACAAAGTTCAGTCCCTCCAGAAAAACGTTATTATGCGATTGCATGATTCGACGCATACGTTTCCGCATAAGTCCGCATATTTATGCAGTGGGACGCATTTTTTCAAATAAGCAGCACTTTCGCAGCATAAATTGCAGATTTCCGTGCGGTTATACGATTTCATAATCCCAGCATTTTCGTAGCAAAAATCCCATATATCAGGGCTCTATGCTAACCTGATAAAAATTTAGGAGCACACAAAGAAATATAGGAGCACAGTGAAAAAAGTTGATAAAACTGCTCAATTCATATGGATTAGTTTTATGATCTTTTTATGAACTTTTTTAATGACACAGACTTAAGTAGGTTAATTGAGGTTACTGTCTCTTTAAGACCAAATAAGCATGGACTGTTTTCTCTACATACACTTAAGACATAAGCAAATGTTTATATAAAAAAAAGATTACTGTGGAGATAATTTTGTCTGTATGTACCCTGTCAAGAATAGAAAGATTATGTGCCCTATTTTAACGATCTTTTTAACATTTAACCTCGAATACACATAAAAAATCTTTGATCACTATAATACCACATGCCCATCCTTGATAGCATTATGTCATAGACCCTGTCCCAAATGACACCCTTTGCCCTCGCAACACCTTGACGCATTGGCTGATGGGTAATGGTCCTCTGCAAAGTCCATAGCAGTGCAACGGCCGCAAAGGGGTGCTTGTGAGTGTCCTTCTGAAACATAAAGTGACAAATGAGAAACCCTATGGTATCGTGGACTCCCCAGACAGGCACGATCAAAGGTCACAAGTCCACATCAAGTGTGCAATTTGGGAAAGGGCCATAAACTTTATACATCTCCATCTACCGGAAAGAATGGGATTTTAGCTCGGCTGAACAATTGATTCCCACACTATTCCCTTGGCCACCCCACCGCGTTATTGCTGTAACACATCCATTAACCTTGGCACTTTTCTGCTTAACCTATAAAGGAAGATAAGGAAAGTCACGACTTGAATTTCGTCAATCATTAACGGTGTATTTAAAAACTTTTATGGTTCAATTTTTCAAAAATAACAAATAAAAATTGGGGTATACAGTAAAGTTAATGCCTTCTAGACCACTCAGCCTGGATGAAGAAATGTCACCGTAAACTCAACCTTGGCATAACTCAACTATTGGTGATCCTTGTCAACCAATCAAACAACTGCCTTTCACCCCTTTTTCATAGTAACCTTCCCATGCACTCTAAAAATTAATCAGTAGCTATGTAAATTTCCCAAAAATAAATTAATAGCTATATTAACTTTATAAAATCTCTTAATATTACTTAAGTGTTTTTTTTAGCTGGAAAATCTAAATAAATGCCCCAAAAATTAAACAGTTTATAAGTGTGTGTAAAATGTACATCAAATATTTAAACATTGTGTGGTGTTCTTGTCTGTGGTACCAATTTTTGCGGCCGCTGACTTTTTCGAGGGCGCACGATGCGAAGTTCCTCACAACATGTATGTAGCCCGTCATGTGTGTGGTTCGTCATTTCAAAATATGTGTTCAACGCGTCAAGTAAACCTATGTGCATCATGCGTCTTGTCAAAATAAGTGCCTGCTTCAGATGTGTCTAAAGGGTTTATGTTAAGACACGCTCACGTTAAATGCCTGCCAGAAAATGGCCAATCTGAACAACGGATACATGTTACGTAAAATGCATCTCACTGCCCCCCCACTCTCATTCAATTCCCTTCCCTTCAAAATAATTTGCATACATCCGGTCTTCAGATTATAGAAATGATTCTTTAAAAAAACTTTGACTAAATGGTTCTTTGTGGAACCAAAAAAGGTTCATCACTGTGAAGCAGCACCTCTATTTTTTTTAAGGGTGTACAATTGGTTGCTCAATGTTGTAGACAGGATTCATTATAGTATAAGTGTTATGTTTATAGTTGTTTATTTACTGGTTGTGTTTTCCAATGGCATATTTTTCTATCCATTCTTTTTTCATGTGGCTGACATCAGTTTTATCACTTTTCTACATCTCTGATGAGGAGGCATCAATTATCTGTGCTATTTCTTCCCACACGTGTAAATCCCTGTTTCCTCTTATAGGTAAGTGATTTCAACCTGGTGTTAATTTATTTTACAATCTCCTGCACATGATGATCCCCTCGGCACTAGCTAGTCCTCAAAACATATTAATACAGATTCGTGCCTGCTGGAGTGTGTGTGGGGAGGAGTGGCTGGAACGGGGGGCTGATATGGGAGTCGGGGCATTATTAATGTTCTTTTTGTTTAAGGTTTAAATCTGTATGCACATTTAAATGGATGTCTATTAAATTAAACCAGATGGTTTAACACAAGCAATCCAAATAGCACAAAGATTAGAATACCATATTTTAAAACAGAAAGTTAATAGTTTGTGCCACAGAGGATAAAGTTTTAATTAGCACAAATACTGATGATACCACCAAACAATACATCTCAGCTATGATATTATTTCATTTTAAGCCAGGGGAGAGTTTATTTTTTCTCAGTTGTTGCTCTCATAACACAGATGGAATGCAAATTTATGTTTCATTTTAAGTATCAATTTTATGTCTTAAGAAATAAAAATATTCAAATGAGATTGTTGTTGGCATACCTTGAGGGTACGAAGCCATAAAATAAATGTGCTTAGCATAGCGCAGATCATTTGGACTAAAATGTTTGAGTTGACATTGAAATCTGTGACTTTTTGATATCTTGGAGAATACATTTTGTCTTTGAACTATGTGAGCTCACCAGGGTATTTTTCTAAAATCTAAAAAAAAAAATGGATGTAATCTCATTACCCCTCAGGAAAAGTTTGATCTGCAGTATTAAAGAAATCTGATATGAATGTGAAAATCCAGTGCACCATGTGGCTTTACAATGCTGTTGCAGTCCACTTTAGATGAATAAAGATTGAGAACAACTCTTTCCTTTCTCATGGAAATACACTCACCGAAAGGATTATTATGAACACCTGTTCAATTTCTCATTAATGCTATCAAGGGCGTAGGAACCGGGGGGGACGGGGGGGACGTGTCCCCTCCAATATTGGAGACAGTTTCATTTGTCCCCCCCAAAAATAATTTGAAAAATATTTGATTTTAAAATCTTTAACTCGCATGCTTTTATTTTGAAAGCGCAACACAGCGTCTTTTCACCGGCCCGCCCCACCCCCTCAACGGCTAGTGGGGTCTGAAACTGACGACAGGTCGTCTGAGGTTAATATGAAGAGACAGCAGCAGCTCAGTTTAAATGATTTCTTTCTACTGGGGAAGAAAAGAAAGAAAGGAAATGTGAGTTGGTATAAATTTTGTCCAGGAGGATAATTATATTTTATGTCTAACGTAAGCCATGGAGTTCTTCGTCAATTGCAAAATTTTTAAATTCACTTTTCATAAAGACGACGTGTATTCCCCTTGCTAAGCGGGATTTGATCAAAGCCTGGAGTGGAGCGAAAGCATGCATTCTTCTCTCGACTGTAAGCATTCTGTAATCACTTCGCTCCGGGTTTTCAGACTGTAGTGTGTTAAGCTGGTAAAATTGGTGTCTTTGCACTGTATGCCTAGGGATTTGTCCCGTTACATGACCACTCGCGTCCCGTTTTTTAACTGATACGCTGATCTAATCAGTGACTGGTAAATTTGTTAAACTTCATGTGGCGTCACAAGAACCTAGAGGCAGATGACATCAAAATCCTGTCAGAGGGATTCAAGAAAACATACGAGGAGACTGCTATCGAAATGCTTTTACGGTACTTTGATGTCATCCGCCTGTCGGTTCCAGCACCGCTGCCCGAAGTCGAACCCGCAGCATAAGCAGCAGTGCTGCTGATCACGGCACATGATAATGATCACCGACACCTGTCATTCAATCACAGACCCCGTCCCGTCGAGTGTACATTACAGGGGTGATATACGATTTCATATTTTCTTTTAATAAAGTGGGTAATTTACTGTAGCTGTTTCGCCTCAATCTGAAATGCCCCAAAAGTATTTCCAACTTTGCTTGGACATTCTCGTGCGTGAGTCACAGCCTGTACGCGTGTTTTAAATAGCTAAATCTATTTAAGATGTTTTTTTAGTTTGTCACAAAAATTAACATGAAGGGGATAACGTTTTTTTAACCCTTAGTGCAGGAGTCACAAGTTTGCTTTAGACATATAGTAAAGGGAATGGTTCAATTAAAGGACTGTGTTAAAAGTAAAGCTGTAAATTAACAAACTATTAATAAACCTACCATATGTTGTAGGCATAAAAGTTATAAATTAGGAGATTAACTATCATTTTGACAAATGGCTTAAAACAGTACAATGTATATTCACACAAAACCATACTTGCACTGCTGCTGTAGCCCACCTTTGGTCCTGTATTTTATAGTGACAGTTGGCAACCCTATATATGCCACATGAGACTTCAATATTGCATTAATAGCAAAAAAAGTGGTAGCTTACTATTTATCAGAAGAAAATAAAATATAAACATGCACTGAAAGTGTATTTACTGAAGTAAATACTGAAGTATATTTCAGAGATTAAAAGTGGCATTTAAAATATGCAAACTGACAATTTTAAAGCAGTTTAAAACATCTCTCCTTAAAATGCTATTGGTCTCACCTATTTACATAAAGTGTCAGTTCGCAAGACTTTTTTAAGATGTCAAATGTCAAATCTTTTGTGTCCCCAGAGAACATGTGAAGTTCTAGCTCAAAATACCATATAGATAATTTGTCATGTTAAAATTGCCACGTTGTGATTTTTTTTTCACTTTAACCCATGTCTTAGACTTGTTGATATTAAGCTGATGTTGTGATTCAACATCTAACTAGTAACGCTACACTCTTGCTAGGTAAACGTTGTTACTATTAACCTTACTAGCCAACGAAGGCTGGCGAAAATATGGCAGACTTTCCAGTAATGTAATGGAGAAAAGCGATTTGACACTAAAAACAGTATTTAGGATGATGATTGTAAAAGAACATGATGAGTTAGTCTGTCTGTGTGTTTTTGCTTGTTCATGACATTCCCATCAGTATTTTTCTATACCTTGTCCATTTCCACTACTTTCATATAGAGATCAGATGAAGTTCAGCTGGAAACTAACAGTGGTGACACTGGTGAGGGTAATGCAGGGAGAGCTAGCACTGAGCTCCAGGTAGGTGTTATATGAAGGGTGAGGTGATTTTAGATTGTTGATCATGAAAGGAAAGTTTGAACATGATTAGAAGTGAACACGTTAATTATATCATTTTAGTAGAATAAAGTATGTCGGTGAATGTTTGCAGTGTATGACATATTGCTGTTCAAATCATTAACGGATCTGTCAGGTTTCCGATATGTGTCCCCCCCAATGTTAAACTCATTCCTACGCCCCTGAATGCTATTATCTAATCAACCAATCACATGCCAGTTGCTTTAATGCATTTATGGGTGTGGTCCTGGTCAAGACAATCTCCTGAACTCCAAACTGAATGTCAGAATGGGAAAGAAAGGTGATTTAAGCCATTTTGAACGTGGCCGGTCTGAGTATTTCATAATCGGCTCAATTACTGGGATTTTCACGCACAACCATTTCTAGGGTTTACAAAGAATGGTGTGAAAAGGAAAAATCATCCAGTATGCAGCAGTCCTGTTGGCGAAAATGCCTTGTTGATGCCAGAGGTCAGAGGAGAATTGGCAGACTGATTCAAGCTGATAGAAGAGCAATTTTGACTGAAATAAACACTCGTTATAACCGAGGTATGCAGCAAAGCATTTGTGAACCCACAACACGCACAACCTTGAGGCGGATGGGCTACAACAGCAGAAGACCCCACCGGGTACCACTCATCTCCACTACAAATAGGAAAAAGAGGGGCATTGTTTAAATGCCACGGCCTACCTGAGCATTGTTTCTGACCATGTCCATCCCTTTATGGCCACCATGTACCCATCCTCTGATGGCTACTTCCAGCAGGATAATGCACCATGTCACAAAGCTCGAATCATTTCAAATTGGTTTCTTGAACATGACAATGAGTTCACTGTACTAAAATGGCCCCCACAGTCACCAGATCTCAACCCAATAGAGCATCTTTGGGATGTGGTGGAACGGGAGCTTCATGCCCTGGATGTGCATCCCACAAATCTCCATCAACTGCAAGATGCTATCCTATCAATAAGGGCCAACATTTCTAAAGAATGCTTTCAGCACCTTGTTGAATCAATGCCACGTAGAATTAAGGCAGTTGTGAAGGCGAAAGGGGGTCAAACACAGTATTAGCATGGTGTTCCTAATAATCCTTTAGGAGAGTGTAAGCAAAGTCAACAGGTGTTCAAGGTGTTTGCTTTTATTTCATTTGCATGTTTTAAGCATATATGCATCGTCTATTCTTGGACTATGGTTAGATGTCTATTAGATGTCAATTTTTTGGCAAATTGCTTGCTTGAAAGGCCCATTACAATGGCCTCATTTGTTCGCCTCTGACAACAGCCTTGTATCTCCCAAAAGAAAGCCTTACTTTAGATCCCTTTATTACTTTTCCCATAATGCCTTGGTTCCGTGGGCTATTTAAGTGCTGCTTGACTTTCAGTGCAATAGCTCGGTGTTGTTAGGGCGGTTTATTTACTTCAGCAATTGCACTGATGTCACGTAAAGCCACCACCCACCTCAAGTGCTGTCACCATTTTCTGAGTTGAATCATTGTGTGTGGTTCATTAGGTGGATAGTAACACCGTGACTTTGTACGACTGTGACCTTCAGATGGATTTTCTAACTTGAAGATGCTGTACATCTTAATATAGATACACCGTAACAAACTCTTATTTAGAGGATGGAAGTTAGTGACCTGGGTCTAAACAGCTCGTTTATTGTATGTACCCTTGAAAAGAAAAATTAAACTAAATTGTGTGGTACTATTAGGAGTGATGGTATTAAATGGTAATACTATAAAAGCCATATATACCAATAATGCTTGGTATTTTACAAATACTTAACCTGCCAAATGCACGGTTAAATTGATAACTTTTATTATTCTCTGTTAAACTTAATCCCATTTGCACATAAACAGTATATAAAAGGATAAATAACAAGTCAGTCAAGGAGACTTTCACCTCATTTCTTTTGTCTTTGAAAAGAAAAATATTACCTGTATAACCCCACAGACTTAATTTTCCACTAGAATAGGCAGACTCCAATAAATCGACGCTGCTGCCACTCTGAAGAAAACAGTACAGAAAAGAAAGCAACTTATTTTGATGGGGCAGTCAAGCAAATTATAAACATATTAATTATACATTTCCATAAAGACAATGCTCATAAAAGAAATGCAGGAATTTTAAGTAATAAAATAATAATTTAAGGGGGGGGGGGGGGGGTTAATGGGATTTTATGCATTACACAATTTAAGAGTTGGTTTCCTAATGCTAAACATAGGAAAAGTGTCAAAAATGCACTTCGCCTGGATTTGTACAAGTTTCGGAAAGTTTTTTTTAAACATGGGCACATCTTACAAATAATTTCTTTTATGGGCACTTCCCCCCGGAAAAAAACACGCCCACAAGTCACTTTTCAAAATTCACTTCTTTTGATTGTCATATTACCTCACTGATAAATGTATTTCTTATATATTTCTATAGGGTGACCATATGTGCCATTCTTCCCGGACGCATCCTGGCCAGGATTTCTGTGCGCCTTCCGGAAGTCGTATTTGTTGACGGCATAAGACATACAATCGTAGTTTCATTTTTACAAGGGCTGTCAAAATTAACGCGTTAATGCAACCAGATCTCACAAAGTTTCGTGGGATAGTCACATAATTTTTTGCTCATTTTTCCGTGGCATTCTCACAGATCTCCGCATTTTTCGCGGCCCTTCCGTGGTATTCTCGCGGATTGGTTACTCAACTGCTTTTTCCTATTTTCAAACCATTTTCGCTTCGGTTTAGGGTTAGATGTGGTGTTTGCGTTAGTATGTCACTTTAACTGTTGGTTCATAAAAATTTTTTCTGATTTATTCTTTTATATTTTCTAAACTTTAAACCATTGTCGCCTGGCATTGGGGTCAGAGTTGCGTTTGGGTAGGGATGTCATTTTATGTAAATCTAACCCTAAACCGATGTGAAAATGGTATGAAAAAAGGACAAAACAGATGAGTAACCAATCCATGAGAATGCAACGGAAAAAGACCGTCCATAGCAGGGCCACGGAAAAATGCGGAGATCCATGAGAATGCTACGGAAAAATGAGCAAAAAATTCTGTGACTTTCCCACGGAAATTCGTGAGATTAATAACGTGTTAACGCAAATTAATTTTAACGCCATTAATTTTATTAACGCGCGATTAACGCAACATGCCATTTCTGTTTGACCCAGCCCACAGCTGGATGAATTGAGATGCAGCAAGAGATCCATGCTGTCTAAATGAGTCTGAGGTTTTTATAAAAATAAGAACATTAAGCTAAATGGTCATTAAACATCTAAAATGACCTTTATCTGTACGTTTCCTGAGAGGTGTACCGTCCAAAATCCATTATCTAAAGCAAAGATGCGTCTTCATTCACTTGTTCGTATTTTGGTTTCGTTTTTAAAGCATGCAGAAATGATAGAAAATAGACTGCAGGACTTGCTTCATGTTAAAATAATTATTAAGAGAGATAAAGTTCGGGACCTCATTGATGTTAAAAGAGTTATTAAGAGTGACAAGACTCAAAAGCGATCTTCCTGACACTGACGTCTGCGTGACCCCGATATATTTAAACATCTACGCAAAATTATAGTTTTAAAAATATCTGTTTTGACAAGAATTCACGCAGGTTTGACCTATAATCTGTTATATCTGAAGTGAATGTTTGGTTAACTGTTGAGGAAAAGTATCTGTTGTGTAACATTATATTAAACCCTTGCATTATCCTACAGTATCTTAAAGCGGTCTGTCTCAATGTCAAAATTAAACAATAAAAGAAAAACATATTTAACATATATTGATATTGTTTTTGCTTTGCGTAAACAGGTGTAGTTCTGTCAGATTCCAACAAATCATGCATTGGTTTGAATTTTTTTAAACAATTTTTTTTTTTGCTCATCTCAACTCAATTTGCCAGCACAGGTCACAAATGATGCAGCAGCGAACAGAAATGGAGAAAGAAAAGGGTCTTCGAAAGGGAAAATCATATATAAAACTATGGCTGATGGTTCTGTTGAAAATGTAAACAGGCTGTTGTAAACATACATTTGCATACAGCATATATATTTGTCCAAATCCATGTTGATTAGAGGATTAAAAACTTGAAAAGTGTTAAATTTAGGTACATTTAGAACAGATAAAAACGTGAGATTAATTTTTGATTAATCGCGAGTTAACTCATGAAATCATGCGATTAATCTAGATTAAATATTTAATTGACAGCCCTAATTTCTATAACCTGCTTTTGTAATCAAGCTTTATTGATGTTATTGTTTTCACAAGCATTTTCAGTATGCTATATAAATTTATCCAAGTCTCAAGGTAGAAGCGTTCAGTCGAACATCATATTTGACCCTTCAGAGATGGTATGAATATTGTTAGTAGCTTGAGCTTTTCCAGTTACAGCGACTATAAACCACCTGAACAAATCAGCATGCTTTGATTGCTTCTCCATGCTTGTATAATGAAATGTGCACTGTAAATAAACGCTCATTTCTACAGGGAAGCCACTAGATTTGATTAGTCGTATAATGTACTCAGGAGAAGGCCGTGTGTTTATTTTTTCAATAAATAGAGTATGGAAAAATAAATTAGTAATCGCATATAAGATTGATTTAACAGATAAATGAACCAATTGCTGCATCATCAATCTCATTGTTGACTGAATATAAGAGCTCTAAGTGACATCTATACTATTGAATTTATTTCAAAATTGCATTTTTACATTCATGCAAGGGCTCACAGATTATCTCTTCCAATATGTAGTATTGATCTGACCTCATTGAGTTTTTCCATTACTTGGATTTCTCTTCGCTGGCCTTTGTTTTAAACAGACCAATATAAAGATTGCACAAACACTGGCTGGGAAAGAATCATTATAAGGTGCCATAAGCATTGTTTATGTCTCCTGCAATGTGGAGGAAACAACAGTCCTGTATCAGCCGCTAATAAGATTTAAGAGAATAAATCACGGGTTTGAATTGGTCAAGAAGGCCTTGTCCTGATAAGATGTGCGTAAATATTTTCTGTTTGCAATTACATACCATACAAACCCCGTAAGGGAGATTTAATACAAAAATATATATAAAGCTGGGACTGCTGGGAGTCTCCACTGCACTACCATTCATTTTGCAGGCTGTATTATACGGTACATTAACCTGTTTTACAACACGACACTTGGCATCTGTGTTACAATGCATTCACTCAAATGGCTTAAATGAGACCTAATGATGTTTTAATGGTTAAAAAACCAAACCCTTTAGCCTTAATGCAAATTGTGCTCATCTTATTCATGAAGTACCCAATGCATCACCCATTCAATGTGCAACAGTATTTACAGCTTTTGCTGCTAAATGTGTGAAATTCTCTGCGGCCTTAAAGCCATTTCGAATGACTGGTGTTAAGTAATCCAAAAGGCAAACAAAGCAAAAACAGTAATCCGAAAAGATCCACTTACAATGTTCATAACATGAAGCATTACGAATAAAACAATGGAATAAGGCAGATCAGACTGGCAAGACTTCACAATGTGAAATTTAATTGGCTGCATTCTGTGAATTTCGCATATGCGTCATAGCAGCGCAACGAAGGCTGTCCGATTTCTATGCGGCCTAGAAAAACGTCCATCTTTCACTGGGTCGCAAAGGATATCAAGTGGATCCTTCACAGCCAGGGGCCGACTGACCATCTGGAGCAGTCCGCCTGTCGCTCGCCTGCTGTGAGAACTCACAAAATCTGCCAATCGTGTATATCGGGGTGCAAAAAAACCTGACGCACAGCATGAGGACTCAACTTCTTTGATCGACCCTTGCGTGTCTTGTTTGCTTAACCTCTGCATGACCGCGGCCACTGTACTGTAACTCAGTTTCCGGATGTTACCAATATTCTTATAGCCTTTGCTATCTTTTTAGGGACAACTATTCTAATTCCCAAATCCTGAGAGTTCTTTGCCATGAGGTGCCATGTTTAACATCCACTCACACTATCCAAACCAAACCGCGCCCAGGAGTGTTTGACCCCAAACACCTGGGTCGTTTGAATAGTGTGATCGCATTGGGCGCGGTTTTGGTAATCACGCCCTGGCTGGCTTGCAGAGGTGGGCTCGAGCGCGGTTTACCTGGGCTGTGTGATAGGAAATCGCACCAGAGCTCGGTCCAAAAGGAGAGACGTCAAATGCGTGACCACCCATCTTCATCTGCCTTTGTTAAAACCTTCTGATGCCCGCAGCAGGGTTACGTGAATGTCTAAGCTGCACACGCGACAGACCAACTAAGCAATATGATGGCATTTGAGAGGACCGTGTCTTTGCGCTCCAAACGACTCCGGATAAAAAACACACCCTGTGTCTCAATTCGTTCCCTATCTCCCGAGGTGGTGAATCAGCATATCGTGCACGCAGGTTCAGGCACTGGTAACGCCCCATTCAGACAGCCAGCGATGATATCGCTGTGTGTCGCCCGTCTCTTTCAATGAGCCTTTTCTAAATCTGCTTGTCATAAACAAAATGAGTACCATTCACGCCACTAACTGACGAGAGAAGGATAACATGAACTCCACTGCTTCGTTCTCATTGGTAGTCGGTCCCGAAATTCGCTCGACATTTGCATAAAGTTAAACTTTTCTTAACTTTATCGCATCGCTGGAGACGCCCATACGGTCGCCAACGGTCACTTTCGCCGAAAGTCGCCAGTTTTCCATTGAAATGAATGAGATCACGTCGCTGGCTGTCTGAATGGGGCTTAAGGATTCTAGCTCACTTGACATTGTTCACTTACTGTGCATTCACACCGCCACCGGTGAGAGCGTCAATAAAAGCTCTGGCTGCCTTGCTAACGACGCTAAAGAAAAGGTGTAGTGGACCCTCATACGCTCAAATGCATTCTCTGAACTCCTCTCAGGCGGAGGTTTCCACCTTCCGATTGGTTCCTGCCTTAAAATTTTAACATACAATTTTTAAAAATTTAAAAAAATTCTGCACATGAAGGTTTCGCGTTTTAATTAATTTTTTTTTAATATTGGGTAGATTGTGCTCCCTTACTGTCGATGTGTGTTTATAATTAAAACTAAAACAAACGTTTGTCTTTATAAAGTTTTGTTCGCATTTCATGAAGTTTATTGAGTTTTCGGTTGGAGCGCTTCAGATAAAGATCACGTGATTTCCGGAAAGGGAGCATAGGGAGCATCGATGCTCACTGGGTTTTGCGTTGCATTGTGGGAATTTTTAGGGAACAAATGTTCCAGTGGCAGTGCACTGGAAGAATTTTGTGATTGAGAAAACCCTTAAAATGGTCGACTCACTGATCAGTGCCTATACTACTGAACGATGGAACTGATTGAGACACAGCCCCAAACTTAACATTACGATGGGTTCCAGTGTTAAGAGAGTGCTTTACTTCCTGCTTTCTTCAAAACAATCGCATCCTAACGACGAAAGCACGCCCGGGCTCGGATCGATAAAACTACAGTGCGAGTGCGTGCTTCTGGGGGAGTAGGGAGGGTGGACAATCTCGTTGGGGCACGGTTCGGTTTGGATAGTGTGAGTGCGCCCTTGCACTCAAAGCACCAAATTTTAATTAAGTCCTCAAATACAAGATACACACATTTGTAACATGAACATGATGAATAGGACATGTGGCTTTGCATGATTAAATGATAAACATCTATTATCACTTTCAGGGTGTGCTCACTTTTGTTGCCACCTATTTTGAGATTAATGGTTGTATGTCAAGTTATTTTCAGAGGACAGTAAATCTATACTGCTATACAAGCAGCACATTGACTATTCTAAAATATATCAAAATGTCAATTCTATAGTATTTTCCCTTGATAAGATAAAAAAATATTTGCTGAAATTATAATGGTCATACACAACAGCCATTTACAATAAAGGTTAACATGAAGGTTAGGTTTAGAGATTGGAAGGAGAAAGGAATAGAATATACAGTTTAATTTACAATTTATTGTTTTCTAGCCATTCTAAACAGGTTATGTGAGATTCATTGATTCATTTGATGGACATATCAGCAATTTCATCTGCAGGATATGTTCACCCGTCCCGTTAAAAACATGTCAAGGATCAGCTAATCCACAGAGGTAGAAGTAGGTGGTTTTGCTACGCTAACAGATGAGAGCTGTAGAACAAGAACATAACCATTGTTCTTCTGACATATCACCATGGTAACTCTTGGGTGGTGTCCTACTCGCTGACGGAAGAAAGCCCACCTCTCTCTCTGCTTGTATTAGGGTCAGCCAAAAATAGGTAACTGATGGAAATGGCTTTCAGGACCACAATATTAAAGCTGCTTTAAAGTTGCAATTTGTGAATAAACTGTAAATTGTACATTTGATTTGCTTATGTAAATTTTCTTATGTAAATCTGATTAGCATATCTGATTAGTTCTGTTTTTCTTTAATTAACAGAAAAAGGTCTCCAGGTCCCTACTTCATATTCGAGGTGCATTTAAGGATGCCCCTGGGGTTCATTTTAATATTAGTCAGCTGATGTAATTGCAAAGGCTACTTTATGAAAATAATAGATGGTTTTTGTTCCTGTTAATTAGGTATAAGCAATGCGTTCACTTCAACAGGGCAGGAAAACATGGATATTGTCCAGGATTTGCTTATGTTGTTGTGAACCTCTGAATGCCGTAGGTAGCGAGCACACCAAAGCATTTACGCCGGCGTATGTTTTGTTTTCAATAGGCTTTATGCCCAGCTGCACTACTTCCTGAACTTCAGCCAGCTCCTCCTGTCTGCCATTATTGGACAAACTGATTAATCCAGGTGTGTCTGATTATTGTTGTTGTGACTACTGAGGTCAGGCACACCTGGATTAATCAGTTTCTTTGAGACTACTGAGGTCAGGAACACTTGGAGTAATCAGTTTGTCCAATAATGGCAGACAGGAAACAAGGAGCTGGCTGAAGTTCAGGAAGTAGTGCAGCTGGGCATAAAGCCTATTGTTTCCAATGGGAACAAAAAAGCCAGCAGCTGGCGGGTTTTTCCGCGCTCAACGCTGAGCGCCAAGTGTTGAAAAATATTTAACCTTGCAGCTTGTCACTCTCACTTGGCCGTCCAATCACAGTGGAGGAAGGGTGGGACAAATATCACAAGAACCAACCGGTGCATTGTTCAATGACTCATAAACAAAGCAGAAGTATCAAAGCAACCAAAGCGCTCAGTTGAAAAAAAAGCTGTCAGTCGGTGTCCGCCTGGTGTTTTCAGCCGCGTTTTAAAGCTTTGGTGTTCATGCCAGCGGCCGAGGTATGCTTTCAATTGTTTCCAATTGAAGCGCAACGCTTATCAAAAAAGCCAGCAGCTGGCAGGTTTTGTCCACGCTGAGGTTTTTCTGCACTTAGCACTAAATGCAGAGATTTTACAAATATTTTTTGGTGTGCAAACAGTGCCGCTGCTAGCCATTTTGGTGCCCTAAGCATAATTCCATTAAAATGCCCCCCACCCCGACCTTGAGAAATTTTTTTGTTTGTTTTTGCCAGTTAAATTTTTTATTACCAAACATATAACTTAATAGCAGAAAGTAAAATCTTCACAGCTTTAGTCAACAAACACTACACATTTGAAAGTACAAACTTTTATAGAATAGCAAAATAGAAAAAAATTACCAAACTTAAATAGAATAGCAAAATAAAAAATATCAATATAATCCAGACATGTTTTTCCCAAGTACAATGTCACTTTAAATACATTACATTAAATAAACATCAATAAGTAAACAAGAATACTCAATAGGCGGAAAAACGTGCCAGTGTCACGGAAAAGACTCACAAATTTACGTGACTATAAGTACATAATTTCGTGATACAGGGTTGTCATATTAAAAGTGTATTCTGCACCTCTCCATTTTTTTTAAATGTGAGAATGGTAGAAAGATGTGTAATATTAAGCACCATATCAAGCATTTTCTGTAAGTAAACATGCTCTATTGTGTATATGCTTTTAAAAAGGCATTCACAACCAGCCATATCTCGCCATGAGAAAGATGTGTATCTATTTAAAGGTGCAGTGTGTAATTTTTAGAAGAATCCCTTGACCGAAAGCAATATAATCTACATACAGTAACTATATAATTAGTGGTGTACAAAGACCTTTCATAATGAACCATTATGTTTTTACCTTAAAATGAGACGCTTTAATCTATATACACCGAGGGTCCCCTTATATGTAAGTCACCATTTTGTGCCGCCATGTTTCTACAGAAGCCCTTAACGGACAAACTTTGTTTACTAAGTTGTCTCTGATGATGAAGCGTTTGTCATGTGGTGGCTACTGTAGCTTCTCTATGCGTTTCAAAAGTGAGGGATGAGCCGTTGGTTGCAATTTGAAACCTCACCACTAGATGCCGCTACAATTTACACACTGCACCTTTAATTGTGTCTCTCTTTGCAGGTAAGTCTACTCTAGACTGACATGTCACCATGGTAAAAGTCTAAAATGTGTTAAATAGTGATCTAGCAAATGAGCATGATTGGTATACTTGCTCAGGCATTCGGCATTATTACTATTGCTCATTAAAATTCATTGCATAGTTTGTCCAATGAATGATACTGCTGACACTGTAGTGATACTGCAAATGATGTGCATTGTTAAGAAGAGGTCATTTTTTGCATTATGGATGATAAATGAGAAAAACTTTCATAAAATCAGATCTATAAGGGTTTTGCCTAATAAAACATCCTTCACAAAATCAAATGGGCAAGACTTAGCACTTATAACAGTCCACAATGGAAGCAGGATTTGCACAAGTATAAAACATAAACACAATACAGTATTTAGGAACCTGTGATACAACAATAGATGATCAATAATGCAATGCATCATGTTGCCAAGCAACCAAGACAAGAAGATTTGTTGTTGCACGCTCTGGAAATGTTTTTCTATACTACTGACTCACTCTCTCAGGATAATCTTCTCCTACGGGGCGTCATTTAAAAAAAAACTTTTACTATGTTTAGATAAGCCCTAGGGAGCATTACACTGCATTGTTGTCTATATGTAAATCATACAACTATCTCTTATTTTCCCATGGCTATCACCATTTCAAAACACTTACAGAATGAAATAATTGATTTCAGTCCCTTGGTGTGGTTAGTGATTCAATATTAGCATGCGTATTTCTCATAGCTTTGATCTGTATGTATCCTTTCTGTTGATGCTAATAGATTTCATGGTATCATCATAAAAGCAGATCTTATAACTCAAAATAATAGCGGAGCACATTACATTTATCTTCTATATACAGTAGTGTTTGGTTTGTGCAAGATATTAATTAATCTAATCATTTAATAATTTATCTAATAAATTTAATAAATGAACATCCTTGTGAAAGCTTTTGCAGATATTAAAATTGAAATAAGCGTAAATGTTTGTGGATTTACATTAAGATAACATGGTGAGATACTGTAGGTATGAACCTCTGAATATTCACACTATTCCTGTTCCTCATTGGTAATGTGTGGTGATGACAACACCAAGATCATGGATCCAATTTCAAGGAAAACACATGATTGTTGTTTTTCGTAGATGGGTGTGTTAGGTGGCTTTTGTGGTGTGTGTTCATTGATTTTCCAGAATTCCAAACACATACCCAGCCATTTGTGGAATGTGGAAAAAGTTGGTGTTAATTGTGGTATAGTGTGATTTCAAATATCAACATTTGCTTTTAGAGATCATGGGCCCCGCCTTTAAGTACCTTACAAGAAGATAAAATAGCGGCATTTTAATTTAAAATCTTTTTTGTGTTTTTCTTTGAAGAAAGGAAGTCAAATACATCTGGCATGATGTGAAGGAGAGTAAATCATTTTCATTTCTGGTTGAACTGCTCCTTTTGTAGTGAATAAAGCAAAATGTGTAAGTGTATTATGCCCTCCAGTGGAGAAAAGGATGAATAACATCACAATGCCTTTAGGTCTGCTGACTGCATACACCATGCTGCATATTGCACACTTCTTCAGGCAATAATTAGACAGTCATAAAAGGATTGCTAATGTTACTGAAGTGACAGATATCCACAATCTGCTGCTCACCGTAGCGCAGCCAATGACTGTGTGCATGTGTGAGGGTTTGTGTAAAAGCTCGGTGGCTCTCAGTCTTTCTCTCTCTGGGGGTTTAGGAGTAATGGAGCATGGCAATGAAATCTTATAACAACTGTGAAGAAATTAGCTGAGGTCTATGGGCCCACATGCTGCTACAGCGATTTAATCTCACTTGAAAGTCCTTTGCCACTAAAGCTTAAATAGGTTCCTTTCACATGACAGATAAAGACCGATTAGGTCTAACTGGTCAGTGCGGATCATTAGAGTCTGGTTACCTCTCCAAATAGCATTTTGCCAATTATTTGACCGGATGTATTTCTGCCATGCAGATCATTTATGCTTAGTTTCAGTTTGAGTGACAGTCTGCTGCTTAGTACCTGAAATGAATTAAGGAACGTTTACGCGTGCGCATAGTTTATTCTGATTTTGTGTGTGTCAGTACTAAATATGTGCTGTATGATATAGTCTGGCAATCTCTTCTCTATATGTGGAAAGTGAAACAAGTGTGTTAAGCAGAAAAAAGGCTGTAACCAGAATGAAAGTGAAATGAAAGTGTCAGCAGCAAAGTACACATAGAAAAGATAAACACTGTGTGTGTGTGTGTGTGTGTGTGTGTGTGTGTGTGTGTGTGTGTGCGTGCGCCCGCGTGTGCATGTGTGTTGTACTGTACTTTTTAAAAATGTATATATATATATATATTAGGGATGCACAGATAGTATTTTTTTGGGCCGATACCGATACCGATTTAAACAGACAACTTCTGGCCGATATGCCGATGCCGATATTAAACACTTGTATACAACACTACATACAATACAGTTGGTCTATAAGCTGGTTTATTTTTGCATCAAATTATTTTTACTGAATATGGATTGGATCTAATTAACATTTAAATGACCAACATAATAAGAGAGACACAAATTAAGCTAAAACTAATATAATAAGACAGCATGACAACCTTAAAAGATGGTTTTTGCTATTCAGCATTTATTTTATTTACAACATTAACTCATTTTTTTTACATATAATGGATTTCTTTATGCAGTTAATTAATAAACAATCGGTATCGGCCTTTCTCATGCTATTGCCGATATGCCGATGGTTTCAAATTCATCAAGAATCGGCCGATAAATATCGGCGGCCGATACATCGGTGCATCACTAATATATATATATATATATATATATATATATATATATATATATATATATATATATTATAATATATCTGCGTACTTCTAATGGAAAAATATCAAAATTTGACGCGTAAGAACATTTTAAATTATCCATACTAGTAAAAAAGTCGGTCAAATCATGTTTCGCTATGCATCTACTAATGTCATTATGTCAACATGGAGAGAGAGAGAGAGAGAGAGAGAGAGAGAGAGAGAGAGAGAGAGAGAGAGAGAGAGAGAGAGAGAGAGAGAGAGAGAGAGAGAGAGAGAGAGAGAAATTTTCAAATATTTTTTATTTTTCACATAACAAAATGTTTTTATGACAATAAAATGTTGTTACAATAAAAATGTTTAAATTATTGATGGGCTTTTTAAATGCAAATTCCCTTAAAGTTGTCGGATATTTAATATTTTCTCTGATTTAGTGGAACTGCATGCACATCATTATTAATTTGGAAGAACCCTGGATCAAATTCAACTACACAGCAAGATCCATGTAAGGGGCAGGCTATGAAATCAAAAGCGTGTGATGCACTAACCTAGAAAGAAATCACTTATAATAACAGTTTTTAAAGGGCATAACATAATTGATTTTCAGAAATAAACGAAGAATTGATTTAAGACGTCTGTAAATATAATAACATTATTGCGAGTCTTTTGAGAAGCTGTGAAAATGACTCTTCAAGCACTGAGATTTATGTTGCTCTACTTTATTCTAAAAGGTAAGTCTGTGACTTATTTAAAAGAAAATTTAATGATGATTTTTCTAAAGCAAATGTGATACAGATTAAGAATGACAATCTATTTAAGTCAAATGCCAAAAGCCATCCCTTTTTCCTACTTTTTTCTTTTCTATCAATTCGTCTATATTTTTATCCCTCCTTTATTTCTTTACTATCAATATGATCATGATTTACTGAATTGCTATTGCTTGCCCTTGTCCTTAAATGTGAACACTGACCAACCTTAGAAAATACTACAATTATGTATGTATGTATGTATGTATGTATGTATGTATACAAACAGATACAGTGGCTTCGACCAACCTCAATGTTTTTTAACCCTTGTGCATCGTTCAAATTCACTACTATTTTTTGTTGTTCGTGGATGAAAACATCCACTACATTAAACTGCTGTAAAAATGTATCAGATGAATATCACACACGCATTTATGAACTTTAACTTAAAGAGTTAAAATCCTGGAATTTTTGTAAACATTTGGTAGTTTTGATCAGTACTGTAGTTGATGCAAAAAAATTGACCAAAATATCCATCTGATAAGCTGTTTAATGTAGCAGATGTTTTCATCCACAAACAATATGAAAGAATTTGCCCATGGTATATTGTTGAGTTTTGGAAAAATGTCAACGCATTCTCCCAAATTATGTATTACTGTACACTGTAAAAAAAATCCGTAGAAATTGCAGCTGGGCTGCCGGTAATTTACCGTAGATTTAAATTTATCTTATTTACTGGCAAAATGTTGTTAAAAGTTGAATGAACATTAAACATTTACAAGTCTTTGTCTTTACAGAGTAAAACTAAAAAAACAGCATCAAGCAAAACGTTCTGGGAAACAAAATATGAAGCAAAAAACAGAAAAATGCTTTGCATGAGACTGTTATTGTATAGTTTTATTCTGTAAAGATAAAGACTTGTTAATATTTAAAATTTATTTAACTTTGAACAAACTCTTGCCAGTAAATAACATAAATTTAAATCTACGGTAAATTACCGGCAACCCAGCTGCAATAACATTGTAATTTCTACGGATTTTTTTTACAGTGTAAGGTTTGTCACCAAATATCATCCCACAGGGAGTTGTGGCCAAATTCAGACTAAAAAACCCATAGTGGATGAAAACGTCCCCAACAACACACAAGAGTTAAGAAATGATGTCACTGAATGAGTGTTCTTTTCATTTTCAATGTCTTGCAGTCACAGCAATAACGCTGTGGTCTTCTTCTGGATTTACGATTCAAATGCCATGTCAGTATGAATTTGAGATGCATGGAAGTATCCAGCAGCTGTCCGTACAATGGAGAAGCCCCAGAAACCACCTGCTGTGTCATCTAATCAAACACAAAACATACAGCAACTGTACAACTGGATACATGGCACACTACAGCCCGGGGAATATCACTCTCATTATAGCTCAGGTGAAGAAGGAGGATTTTGGCAAGCATGTGTGCTCTGTGAGCAAACTTCACCAGTTCTCTGACTTCACCATTGAATTAAAACAGAAGGAAGGTGAGTATGGTATATTTACTAATACTGAAAATTACTCTTAAAGTTATGGCTTATGCTGAATTGGGTCAAACCCATATTACTTTCTTCTCTGGAGCTCTAAAGTAATAGAAATATCATGAAAATCAGTTTTTTTCCATGTTTAAGTGCTATTATTGGGTTCCAAGGTGCTTCTATCATCCTAGAAAATGTGTAATAGGTTAGATCAACCACCAGTAACATAGTTTTAGTAAACCATTATCTGCAAGCATGTGAAAAAATAGATCATTGATATTTGGCTCCCCTTGTGATGTCAGAAGGGGATAATATTGCCCCTTAATCTGCACTATCCAACCACAACACAACCAATATTTTTGGTGCAGAAAGCAGCTCATTTGCATACACCCAAAAACTGCAAATTTTTGCTCACACCTACAGTACAAAGTGGCAATTTCAACATGGTATTTTGAGCTAAAACTTCACATACGTACTCTGAGTACACCAACAATTTATTTGACATCTTAAATAAAAACTTGTGAAATGTCTTCTTTAAGCAAAATGAGTCCGTCATCATTTGCTTTTAGAGTTCTACACTTAAATTAAATGGTGACTGAGGCTGCCAGTCCCTAAAATTCTCACTTTTGCATGCACTTCCAATGTGCCGGGAACATCGTGTATATTATTTGGTGCAAACTTTCTTTAACTCAACAATGTCTTGTTAATATCTGTTTAGAGATCTCTGCCGAACTACCAAAAAGCAGGGTAAATCAGTCAGGTATGCAATATTTGTCAATTCACATAATACTTGATTCTTGCTCATTTTAAATTATTATTGGTAACTGATTTATTTTTTTAACTGTTATCCACAGGTTCTGCAAAGGATCATTTCTTCCTACTTGGCTGCAGTATTTTTGTATCTGTTTTTGGGTGACGCAACATGTGTCATACAATTTATGCAATCTTTGTAACACATTTAAAGCCTTTAAGAAAGACGTGTAGGATTTACTTCTGAAACTGGTGCCTGAATTCAAACACCCTTAGTAATTTAAGCAATGTTGCTTTCACACAATACCACTGGGTGGCAGTACAATCATAGGATAAATATTCATGGAGAGAAAGTAAAACTGACCAGATTATTTCCAATTCATTTGTATTCAAAAAGAGTTAAATCCAAGTGTTAAAATTTCAAATGAAATAAAATAATTTAATTCCTTCACTTATCGTAACTTTTGTGTAGGGTTTATCTATTGTCAGATCTGGAAATGTCTAAACTGTGGTTTTCGACCTCTATTAGTTCACAATTTAAAGGTGCACTGTACTAAGTGGATGTAATGTGAATAATTCAGTAATTTTGACTGGAATAAACCATTTGATGTTACGCTTTCATCCAAAGCGACTTAGAAAGCATTACAAGGTATACGTTTTTTATGTGCTCTGGACCCATGACTTTTTGTGCTGCTAACATAATGCTTTATCGCTGAGCTACAGGAGTCACATCAAGTGTTACCACAGGTTACCTGACAAAACCTGTAGCTGGTTTAGTAGCTCAGCTGGTACACTACTAAAAAAAATGATCAAAATATGTACCCCAGCTTTTTACTAGGGCAGTACCCTTTTAACTCTTTCACCGCCAGCGTTTTTAAAAAAGTCTTAAAAAGCCAGCCAGCGCCAGCGTTTTTCATGATTTTCACCAAAGTTTAATGCCTTCCAGAAAATGTTCTTCTTTAAATATATAAACATACAATATACCAAATGAAAGAACAGACCCTCTGCTTTCAAACAAAAAAAAACCCGTTTCATCCTACCTTTAGTGGTTCTTTTGCAATCAGCTTTTGAATATGGGTAGGTTTTTGCAAAAACACCATATTTTGAGCAAAAAGCAGAGATAATTCCATTTTTATGACGGACTTTTCATAGAGATCCCATTCAGAGCGATCTTTAAAACAGACACGGACATGCAGCAGCTTGCCATAGGGCAATACTTCCGGTTTTAAAAAGTTGCGGAAGGGCGCCACCTGGTGGATAATAGCCGTATTGCAGAAAGACGGAAAATCTCGTCATTGGCAGGGAAGCGTTTTCTCTTAATTGACGAGATATCTCGTCAATGGCGGGGAAAGAGTTAAAAGGTCCTACAGTATATGTACCATTAGGTACAGATATATTTAGATTTGGTACAAATGTGTACCTTTCAGATATCAGTACGTACCTTTGAGCAGTGCAAAGTTCATGGGTTCGTGCATGAGAAATGTACCAACAGATGTATTGCTTGAGTACACTGTCTGCCAACTTTGTAACTGTCAACACCGTTTGTTTATTCTGAATAAAAAGCTACTTCCTTTTTGATTGATGCATCTGTGCTGAGAATTAACCTTGGATGCGTTGTAATGACACTTCCTGACTGAGCACCCTGCAGCTCTTATCTCTACAGAGCCATTGGCTTGAATCCATTACCATACGGCAAAAAAAAGCATTTCTTTGCCCAAAAATATGTTTTAAATATATGCTAAATATTGTAGAAAGTAAAGCTTAAATTAAATATATTTTGAATTTGAAAATATATTTAGTTTTAACCTTCATATATTAACATACAGTATATTTCAAATGGTTTTCAGGGGCAACAAATATACATTTCTATTTTTACACCCCATACGGCAAAAAATATATTTTTCCCTGGCCAAAATATAAAAGTTTTTATAAAATGTATATATACAGGGGTGCTGTAAAGGGGGGGTAAACAATGACGATTCTTGGGGCCCACGAGTAAGAGGGGGCCCAGAGAAGCCCCCAAAATTGTGGTGCTAAAAAATATTTTATAGTAAAAATTATTAACTTAAAATTATTCTATTTGCTGTTTCCTGGTATCAAAAAATGTATTTGTTTAGGAAACACAAACGTCCGTGGGCCCCTTGCCCCCCTCTCAATCATCATAAAATGGTTCAGTCCGCCCCAATTTGTATAATCCAGGAAACACAGCTTGACTTCACTTATAGCATTGGCTATAAAATGCCTCAAAAATCTGGAAGTCAAAAACGGAAAGAGAAAAAAATAAGAAGTGAAAGAGGCAAAGGGTTGACATTATGTTACCCAATTTGCCTGCAAAAAAATCTTGACAATTTTTCTTAAACACTAAATTCAAGAAAAAATCAAGAAAAATTTGCTTACCCCATTGGCAGATTTTTTTTGCTTGTTTTATGCACAAAATCCCTTAAATGTAATATTTTTGGTCTTAAAACTAGACTTTTTTTCTTGGGTCGTTTTGCTTATCAAGAAAAAGCATCTTAATTTAAGAATTTTTAAATATTTTTTTTTTGAAAATCATTTTTTGCAATGCATAAGTTTAAATGTTGCGGTTAAAATGACTACTGGTGGCCGTTCTAGTGTTAAAAGTGCGTGATAAGGGAACTCAATTTTCTCCCCATGTTAGGTCAAGAAAATGCTGGAAAAAACAACAATATACAGTTTTAGTTAAAAGTTCAACACTGCAAAAAATGACTTTCTTACTTAGTATTTTTGTCTTGTTTTCAGTAGAAATATCTAAAAATTCTTAAATTAAGATGCTTTTTCTTGATGAGTAAATGAGTCTAGTTTTAAGACAAATTAATATGCAATTTAAGTGAAATTGTCCTTAAAACAAGCAAAATGATCTGCCAATGGGGTGAGAAAAAAATTGTGAAATAAGATTTCTTTTTTCTTAAACACTTAATTCAAGTAAACTTTTCTCACCCCATTGGTGGTCAAAATACCATAAAAGCGCATGGTTTTATGTAAATTAATATGAAAAAAGTCTCAGCTGTGTTGGGGGCCCCGTCAGGATTCTTTTCATGGGGCCCAAAATCCTTAGCAGCGCCCCTGTATATATAAGTATAAAATGTATAAGTATGTATAAATATAAAATTATAACTATATTTTTGCAGCTGAAATATATTTAATTTGAACCTTTTCAAACCTGTTATGCCCTGTCTATGTTTTTGTAGACAGGGCAGTACAAGGGCCTTAGGATTTCTGACCTGACATGGCTGCCATGACCTCACCCTCTCAAAGACATTTCAGCCTCGTAGTATTTAGTGCTTGACTTTTGCTATTTTAGGCAAAGCCATACAATGTATAGAAGGACAGCAATAGCCAAAAACAACATACATTTCTAACATGCATGAATGAATATATATAAAAAAGTAATGATTTCAATGTAAATAATATATAAGGGTGTTGTTTTAAATGTGCAATAATTTATTACAGTTGGAAAGGAAAGCAATGCGGTTTTCCTGTTATGATATCTAGGACGTACAGGGCTTTTTATTTAACATTTCTGCATCACAGTGTCACAGAGACAAGTGGGTGGGCTCATTTCACCCCAGCATCCGATCAGTCACTCAGGGTCATCATGAGGGTATCAAGCCACACCCCTACCAACCACTGTTGAGCAATCTAGCAACCAAAACTCAAACAAAGTTAGGCCTATATCTTCAAATGTGAATGTCAAAGAGACATGCCGGTTGGTTTATATCACCCAAACTGGCAAGATGCCTTTTGGAGTATTGTCACTGGCACATGCCAAGCAACCAAAAGGGGGTCGCACACCGGACAAGAAGCGCTGTGTCGCGTCTGACAACTTGGAGGTATCGTAGGTATCGTATAGCGCAAGTTTAGTCAGACAGCTTCTACCTCAAAATGCAAAATAGACAGAGCTAACCATGTTAATCGTTAACGATTTGGGACAAATATTATGTTATTTAATGTTAAACTATGTGAGTGGCCGTTTGTGGCACGACAGGGATTTGAGCAGCGTCCAGTGTCTTAGTGTGCGACCCCCAAAATACAGTACACTAGCAACGGAATTAACAAAGCCTCTGGATCAGAAAATCGTAGAGACATGGGAGTTGGATCGGTTCACTTGTGGTTCGTAGTATAATCACTAATGGATGTCAATTTACACCCTATAGCGACCAAACAGAGGTACCATAGAAACTGTTTAGCAAGACCTGTATCTCTGCATCAGAACAACGTAGAGACACAGTGGTTGGATCGGTTTACTTGTGGCCTGTAGCTATATTATAATAGCTATTTTATAATAAATTAGTAAAGTATTGTAAATACTGTAGTATAGTTGACTATTTACTATAGTAAGGTTCAAAAAGACTATAGAATCATCTTAACTGTCATATTGTCTAAGTTTATTGGTGTTTGTCTGATCAGTGTGAATTCACTCAATAAATAAATTACAATTTTTGTATTTTTATTAAAGACTTTCTTAAATGTGACTTATATTCCGATTTGTGCTTTGAATTATATTTCATGAGCTGTTACATAACAACCCATCAAGAAACAGTCTAACTAGGTTGAGCTCACAAAGCCAATATCTCTGCAACACCCTGCCTGATCTCACGAGAATTCATACATATTTTACGAGGTGGCTTACTAGTTTAAATTCATACGAAGTTAATCGCGCAAAAATGTATGATTCTCATAAAAAAGTAAAAACAATAACGAAACCCAACCCCAACGCCAAAGGGCTTGGAGTATAATCACTGGTGGATGTCAATTTACTCCCTAGCAACCAAACAGAGGTACCATAGCAACCTGAGACCTGTATCTCTGCATCAGAACATTGTTGGATCGGTTCACTTGTCCTATGTAGTTGTAGTATACTATAGTAAATTATAGTAATTGTATTATTTATAGTATATTATTGGTATTTTATGGTAAGTTAGCAAAGTATAGTAAATACTATAGAATAGGAATTTTATAACAGCTTACTAAAGTAAATGCTATAGTATACTACATTATTTTTTTAAGTTGAATCTAACCCATGCAAGTATTACTGAATGTTAGATTAAAAATATATATATATTTATATTTTCTAAAGATATTAAGAATAACTACATTGAAAAGCCATTTACCAAAATACTGCCACAGCACTCTTGTAAATTGATACTTTCCACCTGTGTCAACATACAAGAAACTATTGTGCACAGGAATCATCTGTCAAAAACATCTGTTCGAGACACTTGGCTAGAGATTTTTTTTAGTTTTCATACCAAATGTATGTACTTAAGCAATATTTAATGGAAAAGTGTTATGTGAGGAAAAGAAATGTGATAAATGGCACACTACTGTGTTTGTGTCGCGTTTGCTGATTGGTCCATTCCGTTCCAGCGCTTCACCATCTACAGTCAGAGCAGATCCAGAGAAGCGAGCACAAGCTGACAGAGAGATTACATCTTTAGGTTCATACTTCACATCATAGTTTTACAACAAACCTCAAACTATACAAACCTGTCATCTCAAGTGGCTATGGATTGTCGAAACGTAAGTGGAGTCCGTGTTTGTGTTTGTACAGAACTTCTGATTTACTCGCATAAAACCTCATTCATGTTTATTGCCGTTGGATTTTTTTAAACTGTTCAACTGGCAACCGTCGAGTCGTGAGGTAAATTACTTAAGATTTTGTGTAAACAAAGTAAACACTTGTCTAAGGAACGAACAATATGGAATTATAAGTAATATTTATATTAATATTCGTCAGTGTTCGCTTCAACAGTTTGCGTGGAAGACACGCGTCGTTAAATATTGGTTGAAATAAGATATAACGCGTTTTGCAGCGGGTTTTTCTTCATGAAACAGAAAATACACAGTTCCTGTTCTGTATGTCCTTCGTATAACGTTTTCAAACGGCGTTTTTACGCCCTTGAAGGGCACTTTGGGAAGGACGCATACACATGGGTGTACTGTGGGCTATTTCTTCTGAAGTGTGTGGCGATATTTTCCAATTTACCGGCTGCCCCTCACTCGAGTTTAAAATAAGTTATTAATGTCAAGTTCAAATTTGCTTTAAAATATTTTTATGCTCATTTGTCAGAGTTTATTGGCGTTTGTCTGATAAGTGTGAATTAGTTTAGTGAAACATTTACAATTTTTGTATTTTTATAAAATACTTTGTTAAATGTTACTTGTATTCGATGAGCTTTTCAGATTTGTGCGGTGTGCAATTGTATATTTCATGAGCTGTTACATAATAACCCATCAAGAACCAGTCTAACTAGGTTCAGTTCATATTTATAGGCTTCCTGGGATGGATGTGAAAGTACACTTTTACCATTAAATAAAAAATGAATAAACATTTAGAAAAATAAATGCATTACAATTAAAGAGTCAGATTAATCCGTTAAAACAACTCATTACCTTAAGTACTTGATTGAGAATAAGGGTAAGCATTATTTATTATTATTTTATATTTTTTTATATATTTTATATTTTTCAAGGTGTATACAGAGGTTGACTTTTATTGCACCAATGCTGAATTGTCATTATTTTTTATTTCTTTTGAGGAGATTTCTCAGTTTTGCACTTAGCACTTAAAATAGTAATTCTTGGAAAATGAATAATTTGTTGTTTGTGTGTGCGCATGTGTGCGTAATGCTAGGTACACACCACAAGATAATCGGGCTGATTTTGGGCCGATTTCCCCCCTTCCGACAATCCCAGCTATGTCCCGATTTTCTTGATGGTTCTACAGATTATCTTATCAGATTTTCTCTTGGTGTGAGGTGTGTTACGAGTGTCCATACCTGATCAAAAGAACGTCGGAGCCGCCCCGATCGCGAACCATGTTTAATTTTTACGATCAGAAATCCTGATGTGTGGGGATCCTTGACTGTCATACTCAAATATTTTAGCATTTTGTTAATGGACAGTCTACCCCTGAGTACCCCAATCCGATCGCGGCTCTCCCGGGATTAACTTAGTCTTATAAGGAAGAGAATGTTATTATTGCAAATTGATGTTTATTCCACAAAAATAATTATTAGATTATTTTTACAAATTTCACTTACCCATGATTAAAGCTGTTTCTCAATTTGTGTGTTTCCCATTTGAATGGTCAGCGTATGAGGTGGCTGCCTGCTACTGGCACTGGTATCTTTACTGTGCGTACACACCGCCTCAGACTTGAGCTTCATTTACAATGGAAGCTGGCTTCTCTCAGCTGCAAGAAGCGTCAAATCCGTCGGCGTTGCGTTTTGGGCGTCTTGAGCGACCTGAGCGTCATTCAGAGAGTTGAAAGAAGCTCAACTTTATGGTAATGAGCTATGACGCGGTTCAGCGGCAAGCAGCGGCAAAACGCCAGCAACCAATCGGATTATAGCCTAGACGTTCTTCGCTGGCTGATTTCGAAGAAACATACGATGTAAACTTTCGTTCTTACCAAAACATCAGTTCCGAGAAAATGATAATCGCTGTTGCTGGGTTTCCTATCATTTATGATATGACTTTATTTTCATATAGGGACCAGTTACAAAAGAACGAGGCATGGGATAAAATAGCTGGTATAGTTGGTGTCCCCGGTGAGTTTGTGAAGTGCGTGCTGATGATTTATAACATTTTACTGATAGATACTCAAATGTGTCTTGCCAGTAGGACTGCACAGTGTATCGTTTAAGAATCAATATCACGATCTACGAATCCATATAGTCACATCGCAGGAAGAATAGGTAGCTAGTTGATCCGTGATTCATGTTTCACTGTTACACAGATTAAACCAATTGCTCAGATGCAATAAAATAATAATTGTAATAATAATAATAGCTAATTATTATTTTTTCCAGACCAAATGTGACCAAAACGATTATAAAAATGCTGTCATTATAAAAGGTTTATAATGCCAATGTATTGGGGGGTTTTTCGTTACCATTTCATGGTGACACAGACTTCAGAGCGGCCAAAGCGTCAACAAGCTTCCCCATACTTTTTGACAAGCGTCCTTGACCGGGCGGCCTGAGCTTCTTTGGAAGCTTAGGTCTGCGGCGGTGTGTACGTACAGTTAAGGCTTTAGCTTAAATTTTGATTAAATAATTTTCTAATCGGTTGCATATTAAGCATGGATTTATCCCTCAAATGCATATTGCAGTCCCTTTTGTCTTGCTTTCTCAGATATTTCACCTATTTGCCAAAAATGACTTTCCTTGGGAATGTCTGACATCGGTAACAAACTTGCCAGGTGCGAATAAAGCTTGTCAGGCGTAGCAACAATAACTAAGGAGGGTGGGGCTTAGGGAGGGGGTCAATTCCAGAAGCAATTTTTCTTAGTGACATTGTTTTGTGTCTAAATATTAGGGCTGGGTATCGATTCAGATGTTCCAGATCGATTCGATTTCGATTCACAAGCTATCAAATCGATTCGATTCCGATTCTCGATTTAATTTTCGATTCTGGTTCTCGGGTAGGTTTTTATACTCGATTCTCGATTCAACTCAATGAATATAGACTTAATACAAATACTTTTATTAATAAAAAAAGAACAGTGAACAACAGCAGTTTACAAGTGGGTAATTAATAAAAAAATTAAAAGCCACAACACTAACGTTGAAGAAGACTAGTAATTAAAGTTAATCTTACGTTCAATGTTTGTGGAAATAAATATGAAAGAAAAAAATCGATTCTGCTCTTTCAGAATCGATTTTTATTAGACCACGTTTTAAAAAACGATTAATCGGAAAATCGATTTTTTTTGCCCAGCCCTACTAAATATGTATACGTTTTTTTTTTCAAGCAATGTGGTGCTAAAATGATTCTGTTTTGTTTGCATGTTTCATTTTGAAGTGGGCAATTCCAACATTATGGATGTGACATTTGCAGTCAAAACTTGTATTATTATATCTCAGACAATGCATTTATTACCAATCAACCATCTGTTTATTTTCTCATAAACCCCTGATGATAGAATCCAGGCAGAAAAATCAATCTGTGCTCATGTTTTTTTATTTTAGATGAGGGAAACATTGACATGGATGTGACATTTATCCGTTATGGACATGAAAATTGTGAAATTTGTAATTACTTTACTATGGAACATAATACAAAAATGGAGACTTTGCATCGAAATTTAAACCATCAAATATTTACATCTGAAATATCAGTATGGTTGAAAACTTTTATAAAAACTGTACTTTTCATAATAAGGTTGACATTTACATTGACTTGGCCAAGTGTCTTATACAGGTATATAAATGGGTATTTTTATAAAGGCATTACACCCACAATCTTCTGCCATGTTTACGTTCTTCAGTTAAGGGGAAATATCATGAAAATCTGACTTTTTCCATGTTTAAGTGCGTAATTGGGTCCGCAGTACTTTTATCAACCTAGAAAATGTGAAAAAGATCAACCCAGTAACTTGGTAAACAATTCTCTGCAAGCATGTGAAAAAATAGCTCATTGAAAATAGGCTCCCCTTGTGATGTCAAAAGGGGATAATACCGCCCCTTAATCTGCACTATCCAACCACAACAATGCCATTTAGTGCAGAGATCAGCTCATTTGCATTTAAAAGTGCCCACTCAAAACGGCACATTTAACATGTTTTAATAAATTATCTATATGGTACTTTTAGCAAAAACTTTACATATGTACTCTGGGACACCAAAGATTTATTTCACATCTTAAAAAGTCTTGTGAAATGTCCCCTTTAAAAGGATAGTTCTCCCAAAATGAAAATTTTGTCATGATTTATTCACCCTCAAGTTGTTCCACACCTGTATAATTTCTTTGTTCTGTTTTGTAATCAAACAGGAAACAGGAGCACCATTGCCTTCCATAGTAGGAAAAAGCTATGGATGTCAATGGTGCTCCAAAACTCTCTTCGAAATATCATCCTTTGTGTTCAGCAGAAAGAAAGAATTTCATCCAGGTGTGGAACAACTTGAGGTTGAATAAATGATGGCAGAATTTTTATTTCTGGGTGAACTTTCCCTTCAGCACTGTTGTACCTTCCTACGTGTCATCTTTAGGAGAAGCAGAAACAGTCGGAGATGTTACACAAGTCATCTTTTGCGTGGGTTCGGAGTTGTGTGTTTACAGAAATCTGGTCCAGAACTTTTTAGGAACAGCAATTATCCGTGTGTAATTTGAAGATGTGGTTGATAAGACAGATGGCCATCTGTATATACCAAACTGACAGGCCGTCTTTCTGATGAGACACTTGCAAGTAAAGTTCACGCAAGATGTTCCTTGATTGATGATTGGACATGATTGGTACCCGTCATGCTCGTCTGTTGCTAGGAACACTTTCAGACGTCTGGTTGAACGAGAGTTATGCTGCAGAAAATCATCAGTATTTTATCTTGATTTCCAGTAAAAACATCTAAACATCCTTAAAACAACTTTACATTAGAAGTATAAGACAGTTAACATTAGAAATTAAGACCACTTTACAAACCACTATAAAGGGTAGAGAAAATAAAGTGATTTGTGTCGCTTTAAATGTGGTATGGTTGTTGGTGCTAGTCTAGACAGACTGGTCTGAGTGTTTCATAAAGCTGATCTACTGGGATATCCATGCACAACCATCTGTAGCGTTTACAGAATGATCCAAAAATCTAGTGAGAATCAGTTCTGTGGATGAAAATGTCTTCTTGGCAGTGGCCACTGCTGAATAGCCAAAGTGGTTCGAACTGATGTAAAACCTTTAATAACCACTCATTACATCCAAGGTAGTCAGATGAGCATCTCTGAATCCACAGCACATCAAATCATAAAGGGATAGTTCAGCAAAAAATTTAAATTACCCCATGATAAACTTACCCTCGGAGATATATATAGATATGTTCATTATCTTTCAGGTGAACACAATTTGAGTTATTTTAGTAAATGTACTGCTTTTCTAAGCTTTATAACGGTAGAAAACAGGGTCCAAGACTTTTACAAAAAATCCAGCCTTCACAGAAGTAATCAGTTAGCGGTCACTACTCACAGTTCCTGTGCAGGTGCTGGATATTTTGGAAATATAGGCCATGCTTGCCGCTTGTAATAGATTTGGACATTGAGAGAGAAATGATCGTAAGATCGAATTAAGGATGGTTTCTACACAACATTTTATAAAGTACTGTCTGTAACGGTTGTTCATTTACATTTACATTTAGTCATTTAGCAGACGCTTTTGTCCAAAGCGACTTACAAGTGAGGTAAACAATAGAAGCAATTATGGCAACATAAGAACAGCAATACATAAGTGCACTGGAAATAGTCTCATCAAGTCCAACACAATATACATAGCCAAGGGTATGTTAGTAATTATTTTTTTTTTTTTTTTTTTAGATAAAGAGGAAGGTAGATAGAGAAAGAGATAAAGAGAAGGGTAACTAAATAAAGATAGTAAATCTGTTCAGTAGTCCAATGCGGTACAGAAACATCCGAATAATTGACTTTATATTAATAGACCTAGCCATACCATTAGTAAGACTAAACATTACATTCTTTCAATGTAAATTGTTGATTAAGTTTTTAAATGTACATTTTTAAAGAGCAAGAGACTTTTGACTACCATGCATCAATTTTTATGATTTTCACAATAGTTAAATGCCTTCCAGAAAATGTTCTTCTTTAAATATATTAACATACAAATCAAATAAAAGAACAGACCCTCTGTTTTTATATAAAAAAAAAGTTTAATCCTATCTTCATTTGTTCTCTTTTATCACCTCTCAAATAAAGATGGGTTTCTTAAAAAAAAAAAAACTGAGCAAGAAGCTGAAATATTAGACATCAGATTCACAGCGATGATCAAAACATATCGTATTTTACGGACTATAAATTGCACTTTTTTCATAGTTTGGCTGGTCCTGCGACTTCTAGTCAGGTGCGACTTATACAAAATAATTTCATATGAACCAAGTGAAACCATTACTGCCACAAGAGTGTGCTCTATGCTGCTCCTGCATTTATGTAATTCAATGGATTCAGTGATGTGGAATGACTTTGGGACCTTTTTGAACTTGATTTGGCTTGTCATGTTAATTAAGCCTATTCAGCCTCCCTGATTGTGTATCGTGTAAATAACTGTTTATGTTACTTTAACATGTACGGACACCAATTTAGCCTGCTGTTCTGTGCTATTGTTTAGTTGAATAACTTGCCTTTCCAATTAAAAGTCTGTAGCCTGGTCCAACCAGACTCTCGTACATTCATTTTATTTGTACAGAGAGTCTCGCCACGCTCCATTGCAAAGCGTTACTTCCGTTAAGGAGGGTCCATTGTTGAAGTTTAAAACTATTGGATCTGCCCAGAGTCACTCAGGATCTGCCAAAGCCAATTGCTAACGTGTGGTCGTGACATATATCATGCACCGAAACCGTCCGGAAACAACAAGTCAGAATAATCAGACAAACAAAACTTAGCAAACCTGGTTCTTGCTCCGGCTTTAACTTCTGTACAGTATATTCGACAGTTTTGCAACAACGGACCGAATAGCTTTTCTCACGTCTTTCTCCGCTGCCATTACTGAACTACAACTCAAACTGATGCACGACCTCAACGTCATCGTTCTTAGCCACCCCCATCTGTTCGCTGATTGGTCCTGCAGATTTTTGCAGGAGAAAACGAAACTCTATAGAGCCATCCCAGACGTACTGCTGAAGCGAAATGAAAATTAAGCGGAAGCACGTAGGAGGGCGGAGCCAAGCTAAAAAGTCTGTTCTTCAGCTTGGAATTTGTAAAATCATTTCTAAATAAACGGGACATATAGTCCAGTGCGACTTACATATGTTTTTTCCTCTTCAAAACGCATTTTTGACTGATGCGACTTATACTCCGTAGCGACTTATAGTCCGGAAAATACGCTACATAGAGTTTTTCCTAAGGGGTTACTTCTGGGTTTTCCAAGTTGGGTAAGAGCACCACCTGGTGGATAATAGCTGAAATACGGATTGCAGGCAAAACTTGTAATTGGCAGGGAAATGTTAACTCATCAGTGGCGGGGAAAGAGTTAAAGGTGCAGTCAGGGTGTTTTGACGGCATTTAGTGGTGAGACTGTGAATTGCAATCAACGGCTAGGTCCAAAGGTCACCCATCCTTTTCATATTCCATTTCTGTCAATAGATCCTCTTAAATCTTACACATTGCACTAGGGCTAGGTATCGATTCAGATGTTCCAGATCGATTTGATTTTGATTCACAAGCTATCAAATTGATTTGATTTCGATTCTCGATCCGATTTTTATACTCGATTCAACTCAATGAATATAGATTATATTAGGGTTGCCGCGGTGACAGAATTTTCCTACCGGTTAATCGGCGCGTCACAAACCTGGTGATCCCGGTTTCACTGGGTGGGAGGGGCTTATAAATGCGCATGCAGATGTGCACATTTTACTTTCACTTTTGAATTACGCAACTGTTTAAATGCAGTGCTTGCGTACGCTGCGTTAAATCACGTATGAATTTGCATGCAGCAGCTGGTTTAATTAAGTGCTTGAGTCAATGTGCGCAGGTAATTCTCACAGAACCCGCCAGTCCCAAGCAGAGCAACCGGCTACTTCTCCATAAAGCGCTGCTTGAATGATGGGTTTATTATTTTTCTTGATGAAAAACACAACAACAAAATGATCTCGCTTATATTAAACATCATATATGTATATTATAACAAAAACGAGTAAGCACGCGGCTTCTGTCATCATCTGGTCAGTCAGCTCGTCTCGCAAACTCTGACAGAAATAAATGAAATCTGACACCTGCTGCTCTGTGACGTGACGCGCGTTCAGCTCCGTTGAATTCAGACAACAGACACATTCAGTTGTTAGTGTTTGCTCTCTCTAACGAAACTAAATGATTTAATTACACGAAAATATCAAAACGACGGTGAAAGACGGTGTCGCGGTGGGCAAGTGAGCTAACCGGTGAGAGGCTGAAGCATCGGTTATCACCGTTTCACCGACTATGGCGGCAAGCCTAGATTATATAGAAAAAAAAACTATTAATCAAAGAATCGATTTTTTTGCCCAGCCCTACATTGCACCTTTAAATATTTTTTGTGATTAAGTGACATGCATGGACATTCAAAACAAACATGCTGATTGCTCAAGTCATTATATTGATTGACAGTACCCATCATCCTCGTCGGTTGCTAGGAACACTTTTAGACATCTGATTGAACAGGAGTTATGCAGCAGAATATCATCTGTATTTTATATTGATTTCCAGTAAAAACATCCTTAAAACAACTTTACATCAGAAGTAAAAACATGTAGGATGCCTAAGATTGTGTGTTTCTGACACATAAAGAGCTTTATGGGTTATAATCACAGGCAGCCCCAGAGTCCTTGTTTGTTGTGTAATAGATCATTGTTTATCCCCGCAAAATACTGCTGAAACCTCAGAGGACTGTCAGGTTTCCAGCCCACGCAGCTGGATCCTCGAATTGTTCGGTGGTGAAGCTTTGAATGCTTTTAGCTTCAGTCCCTTGACTATAACGCACTCCCAGCTGGCAAGAGAAATTTGTCGAGCTGTTGGAAACTTGAGTCTTGCTGGGGACCAGTGCCAGCTCGTATATCACAAGATAATGAGAATAAAAGATCACAATGATTTTTCATCTTAGAGAGAGAACTGAAAAGATTTTGGAAATATCATTTTTTTTATCAATTAAACAAGAAAATTGTATACAGTTTCTGTTTTTGTTTAATATTGCTGGTTACAAATATTATATTCTAAAATGAAACATATGATAAAAAATGATTTTGTAAAAAAAATCTTTTTAAACAGATTTTCCAGTTTAGTAAAAAAAATTTTATCTTAGAGCAGGGCCCAAACGTTTCATTCGTGACACACACAGGTCTAATATATGGAAATATAGAGAAAACACACCTTTGTTCTCTTGTAAAAGAGAGTCGTTCTTAATATCCTTGTCATTTTATGAATGAAATATATTAATTGCAATACCAAAATACCATTTGGTATATCGTATCAAAATGTTTGTAATTGCTAGTCATTACTAGACCAAACTGTTTTTGTGTCATGGGCCACAACAGCCAAGCAACCCATCTTATCCCACTGTGCTGATCCACAGTTTGAAAACTTTCATCCTATCTATATTTTGTTCTCTGATTAATAACTTTTAAATATTGGTATTTTGGTAAGGGTGGATATTACGAATCACGATATTACAGATTAACATAAAACCTCATAAGAAACACTTTTATGCAAATGTTTTCTCTTAATTGATGAGATAACTCGCTGGGAAAGAGTTAATAGCATAGACCTTAAAATATGTGTCTGACGTTCCCATAGGTTAGTGAAGTGCTTTTTAAATCACAAAGTACACTCACCTAAAGGATTATTAGGAACACCTGTTCAATTTCTCATTAATTCAATTATCTAATCAACCAATCACATGGCATTTGCTTCAATGCATTTAGGGGTGTGTTCCTGGTCAAGACAATTTCCTGAACTCCAAACTGAATGGGAAAGAAAAGCGATTTAAGCAATTTTGAGCGTGGCACAGTTGTTGGTGCCAGACGGGCCGGTCTGAGTATTTCACAATCTGCTCAGTTACTGGGATTTTCACCCACAACCATCCTTAGGGTTTACAAAGAATGGTGTGAAAAGGGAAAAACAACCAGTATGCAGCAGTCATGTGGGCGAAAATGCCTTGTTGATGCTAGAGGTCAGAGGAGAATGGGCCAACTGATTCAAGATGATAAAAGAGCAACTTTGACTGAAATAACCACTCGTTACAATCGAGGTATGCAGCAAAGCATTTGTGAAGTCACAACACGCACAACCTTGAGGCCGAGGGGCTACAACAGCAGAAGACCCCATCGAGTCCCACTCATCTCCACTACAAATAGGAAAAAGAGGCTACAATTTGCACAAGCTCACCCAAATTGGACAGTTGAAGACTGGAAAAATGTTGCCTGGTCTGATGAGTCTCGATTTCTGTTGAGACATTCAGATGGTAAAGAAACAGAATGAGAACATGGATCCATCATGCCTTGTTACCACTGTGTAGGCTGGTGGTGGTCGTGTAATGGTGTGGGGGATGTTTTCTTGACACACTTTAGGCCCTTTAGTGCCAGTTGGGCATCATTTAAATGCCACGGCCTACCTAAACATTGTTTCTGACCATGTCCATTCCTTTATGACCACCATGTACCCATCCTCTGATGGCTACTTCCAGCAGGATAATGCACCATGTCACAAAGCTTGAATCATTTCGGACATGGTGCATAATCTAAAATGGCCCCCACAGTCACCAGATCTCAACCCAATAGAGCATCTTTGGGATGTGGTGGTATACAGTATTAATATGGTGTTCACAAACAAGCTATTAGGTTGTGATTTTTGGAGGACAGTCTCAGAATTGTGTATCTGCCCTCACAACTGAAATGCTGATTATGTTATTTTCTTGTGGACCGCAGGAAGGATGCACTCAGCCACAAGATGAGGATATCATGGACATCCCCCTTGATGACCCGGCCGCAAACAAGGCTGCTGCTAAAATTCAAGCTGGATTTCGAGGTCACATGACCAGGAAGAAAATGAAGGATGACAAGCCTAGGGAAGAGGTTAGCAAAACGGGCTAAAAGAAAATTATTTCTTTATTTATGACACAAAATAGACTCTAAAAGTGTTTTTAATTACAAATCAATGTTACATTCATGTAAATATTTCTCATCCCTTGCGTCGCATACTTAATTAAATATTTTGGAATTAAAAATGTACCACCTGTGAAATCCAGGCTAAAGTCTCAAAGTTTTATTTCCATCATTTGAAATTTTAACCTTTCACATGACCTTACTCAGTCAATTTTAAAGATATCAAACAAAATGCTCTGATACATTATGTAGGATGAGTTTATACAACAACAGTAATTCACAGTTTGTAGTCTTTGAAACTAATAATTATTTTTATTAATCAAATGTTTTATTAAACATTTTAGGGCATATTTAACATTTAGGCATTTACATGTATTAATTTAGCAGAGAGTTAATCCAGTGCTCCGGCTGCTCCCCAAACCAAAAACTTCATTTTGCGACCCACTCAAATATGTTTAATCTATACCGGGACCCACCAACTTATTTTTAATAGAAATATGAGAAAAATACGCATTTACCTTTTTTATAATTGAGGGAGAGCAGAAAAAAACATAATTTTAAAAGATAATGTTTTAAACAGATATATTTTTCTGTTACACTTGTTTTCAGTAAATATGACTATGATCTTGTTAATATTTAACAGCAGACATATTTTGTCATTTATCTTTGCAAAAAATTATTAAAGTACATGTTTCAAAAGCAACTCGACAGGACAAAACCCGACAGAATTTTTTAAAAATACATTTTTTTAACAGTATTAACACTATGAAAATTAAATTAAACAAATTAGATTAATATACATTTTTAACTTAATGCATCAGTATTGGCAGCAGGACAGAAGTAAGGAACTCCTGACATTTAAACCCGATATACTTTTAATTTGAAAAACATGCAAACTTCAGGATGTGTTTGAGCACTTAATAACCTGTAGATTGATCCGTACTGTAACAATTGAAACCAGAAACACAACGCGTTATTAGAAAAAAATGACCGCTTTAGGAATTTACTTAGCATTGTTGAAAATAGCTTTCTGGACCTACACGCGTGAAACGGTGTATCAAATCTTGCTTTACGTTCTGACCGCACTGCATTACCAGGCTGTCATCAGGCTGTTAGTGCCCTTATACCACCTTGCATGTTGACATTTTTAAGGTTTCATCAATTGTTTATATACACTATAAAACAACTTTTTTTAGTTAGTAATATCCTGCTTTGAAACAGTCTGGCCTGATGTTAGTTTTAAATTGTTTAGAAAATAACATTGCAGAGTGATGTGCAACAGTAATGTTGTCAAAAATGACTTCATAGCTTTGCAGTAAAATGAACGCCCTTGGGGTTTGTGTCATCCAGTTGAATGAAGAATTCAACAATATTGTGGGAAAATATATCATGAATTTTATTTTAAAACCTTTAAAGCATTGTCTCGCTGAGAGTTAAAAGTTTCTGGAAAATTAAGGTCATAGTAAAAAAAAAACAAATTCTGAATCTGTCTTGTATTAACATGTTAAAGTATCATTTATTAGAACAGCACTTAATCACATCTTTAACTTTTATTTCCATAAAGCCAGTGTTATCACAATCACTTCTTTCTAAAATCAGTGTTTGCAAGTGGAGTACAATTTTGTTAAGCAGTATCCCAGCAATACCGCCTTAATTGCTTGTTGCTAAGCAATGATAATGATGGTACTCAGTTGATGTCATGTGAGCATCCTTCTAGGTTGTTTTGCTTAAGTATTGAAATGCTCGTAATGTGCTTTTTACATAAAAAAAATAAGCTATATAACATAATGTGGTTTAGTGTTTTCAGTGCATTTTACAAAACAAATTCATTAAATTGTCCTTTATTCATTTGTGCTCCTGTATAGCTTAGAGTGGTAGAGCGTTAATAGCACAAAAGGTCATGAGTTCAAAAAATATATATACCATTTAATGCACAGTAACTATCTTTGCATAAAAGCATCTGCCAAATGCATAAATGTACATTTTCAATAATTTATGCATTTAATGCCTTTATTTTAAACTATTAGATGGCAATGCCAAAGTCATGGATCTGATTCTGAGGGATTACATACATGAACTAAACTTGAATGGATTCGATAAAAGTGTGTAAACCAATATGTGTCTTTTTATTTTTAGAAACAACGAGAGCAGAAGTAGCTAAGAGGAGCACATCGCCACCGCCCGGACAGCCCATCACTGCAATAACCAGAGCTCTTTTGTTCAAAAAGGACCCTTCAATGTGTAAAACATCAACAGCCAAACTCCATGCATATGACTAGCAAACTCTTTTACACTTCTCTATTCTTTTTTTAACATTTGACTGGCTGTTTCTTACCTGAAATAGTCCCACAGCATGACATTTTCAATTAAATTTATATTAAAGCGATACTCTAGCCCAGTGGTTCTCAACTTCAGTCCTCGGGCCCCCCCTTCCAGAACATTTTAGATGTCTCCATATATAAAACACCTGATTCAGTTCATCAGCTTGTTAATGTGTTAATTAAGGAAACGTTTCAAACATTCTGGAAGAAGCCTAATGAGTGGAATCAGGTGTTTCATGTAAGGAGACATCTAAAACATTCTGGGAGGGGGGGCCGAGGACTGAAGTTGAGGACCACTGCTCTAGCCAAATATCAAAGTTACCCCGTGATTTACTCACCCTGAAGCAGTAAAGTCCATCATCTCTCAGACGAACACATTTGGAGTTATTTTAGTAAATGTTTTTGCACTTCCAAGCTTTATAATGGCAGAAAAAAATGCCCAAAGTGCATTTATCCATCACAGAAGTAATTCACAAGGCTCCAATGGGTTAATAAAGGCCATATGCAGGTAATCAATGCCATTTTGTTAGAAAAATATCCATATTTTAAACTTTATAAACTATAAAACCTAGCTTCCGGTATCACCGCCATCTTGGATTCACGCAATTCACGAGAACGTTTTTGCGTAGTGAGCATTGGTTGCAATGGATACGTTGCATAGTGACTCTCATGAATCGCGTAAGTCCGAGATGGCGTCATTATCGGAAGATAGGTATTATCGTTTATAAGGTTTAAAATATGGATATTTTCCTACAAAATCACATTACAAAACTATACTTTTTTTTGCTGCATTACATTTTTTTGTTGAATCAACTCAGATTTACAAGTTATTTCAACTTTAGAAATGAATTGTTATTAGTACAGATAAGTTGTTGTAACTTATAAAATATAGTTGGTAAGAAAGTCAACTTCATTTTTGAAGTTGTAGCAACTCATCTCTAGTCAAGATAAATAATAGTAAGTTGACATGACTTGTAAATCTGAGTTGATTCAACAAAAACATTTAAGGCAGCAAAGATTTTTTTATAATGTGTGGATTACTTTTGTGAAGGATTAACGCAATTTTGGGGACTTCAAAGTCATAAGTTGTTCCCTGATTCCTCTCTTCTACCATTATAAGTTTGGAAGAGCAAGGACATTTATCCCCAAAAAATTTGTTTGTCTGAAAGATGATGGACTTATGTACACTGTTGAAAACAACAACTTTGTTTTGCAAGTCCATTCAACCTACTATTTTAAGTTTTGGCTTGTAAACTTATAAAATCAAGTTGAAATTGTTTAACTTAATTTTTAAGTTAAAGTAACATAAAAATATATGTTAAAGGTATTGCAGAGGATTTTGTTTTTCCGGGTGGATCATCAAGACTATTGGTCCGCCTAGTTGTCAATCAGGAGTGTTGCGCAATTGCATTTTTTTAAAAAGTGGAGGAGGCGGTTCTTTTCTAAAATTCTAGAAAATCCTCCGCTACACCTTTAATTTGACAAAAATGATGTGTATTTTCTTACAGTGTATCTCGATTTGCTTGATGGTGAGTAAATCATGGGGTAATTTTGATATTTGGTATCGCTTTAACCTAGACATGTGTTTGTAATTTGTCAGCTTTCAAGTGTTGTGCTTGTTTCCTTAAACAAGGCAAGCCAAATACTCTGTCAGAAGGTTTGTTTCTTCGTTTTGCTCTTTTTGGCTGTACTGAATCTTTCAATATACAAGTATGCATTTACTAAAGGTCAGTGTTTTTTTCTAGCATAAATTTTGTTTATGCCTGTTTAATAAAGCTAATTAAGTTCAAAATATTGACTTTCAGTGTTCACTGAAACTTTTACAGTATGTTTGCAGTTAGTATTTAAATGTTAATAACTATGAAAAATAACTACTAAGTAGGTGGTTAATGTATAGGCAGCTGATTGTAATCGACGAAATAAGATCTGACAGTGTGATACGGATGAAACAACGGCATTTAAAAAAATTTAAATGCCGTTATATTTTATTTGCTCATTTTTAATGAAAACAGTCCTTCCATGAGGAAAAAACACATTTACTTTCAACGTTAAGACAAGATGTCAAAATGTCACGATCACACTATTTGGTTAAATCATTTTTAAATATAACGCCGGATATGTTATTAAAAGAAATATTTATATTTAATTTAGTGTAATATTAAACTGTACCTGCCAAAATGATTTGCAGCTGTTATAGTTATCTGAAAAGTCAGAATCTAGCATTTAAGAGAGACGTGTAATAAGAATAATCATTACTAATGCAGTGTGGTCAAACTCCAAACATATTATGCACAGAAAAAATATATTTCTGCATGTTTCAAATCCATGTGATTCAGGAAATAATATTCCCATTGCTTAATCAATCTTTTAAACAGTGAGACTGTAGCCATTCAAATAGCACAGATGCTCATTAAAAATGCATTGCTTGCGTGCTGCCGTGCCTGGGTTCATCTTGTGGTGCATTTGCTTTTCTCTACCTGTCTGTATGTATCAGATCATCTGTTGGTGACATTTACGCCAAGATTAGATACAACCTACTGTAATGCATCAAAGGCATGGGTTTAAATCCAAGGGAATGCAAGTACAGATTATACAAATGACTCTTTACCAGTGATGCACAGTGTTTACTTTATACTGGTCAAACAGACGTTTGACTGGCAGTTTTAGTACAACCCTATTCTTCGCATCCTTCCTACACTCTTGGTTGGAGTTCTTCCAGAACTCGTCTTTTAATTACAGTACACAACTCACAACGGACGGGGGAAAGTAGAGCACGCTGTAATTATGTCTTCTTGTCCTGTCCCCTGACAGTTTTTAGCGCATCTACTCTGCCTCCACAATGATATCTAGCAGTTAACGTAGTGGCACAAGATTTCTGCAAGCTCCGGGTGTATACAAGACACACTATACACTCAAAAATGGGGTTAATAGTGAACAGAACACACCGCTGTGTTAAAAATTACCAGGTGCTGGGTTAAAATAACAATAACATTGGGTAATTTTTAACACAGCGATGTGTCATGTCCAATATTTACACAGTCGTTCAAAACAATATTAAGTCCATTCCCATAGACCCCCATGTTAAAGGATTAGTCCATTTTCTTAAAAAAAAATCCAGATAATTTACTCACCACCATGTCATCCAAAATGTTGATGTCTTTCTTTGTTCAGTCGAGAAGAAATTATGTTTTTTGAGGAAAACATTCCAGGATTTTTCACATTTTAATGGACTTTAATGGACCCCAACGCTTAATACTTAACTCAACACTTAACAGTTTTTTTAACAGAGTTTCAAAGGACTCTAAACGATCCCAAACGAGGCATAAGGGTCTTATCTAGCAAACAATCGTCATTTTTGACAAGAAAATATCCGGTCCTGAAAAGCGCCAGTGTGACCTCACGTAAATGCATAGTGACATAGAGAGGTCACGTGTTTCATATATGAAACGCACATTTGCGGACCATTTTAAACAATAAACTGACACAAAGACATTAATTAGTATCATTCGACATACAACAACATCGGAACGGTCCTCTGTCTCCACACTTGTAAACACTGGGGCGTAGTTTCGCGTTCGTCCTCTGTGACCTCTTGACGTGATGACGTATTGCGTGAGATCGCGCTGGCGCATCACAGGACCGGAGATAGACGAGAAGACCCTTATGCCTCGTTTGGGATCGTTTAGAGTCCTTTGAAACTGTTGAAAAAAACTGTTAAGTGTTGAGTTAAGTGTTAAGTGTTGGGGTCCATTAAAGTCCATTAAAATGAGAAAAATCCTGGAACGTTTTCCTCAAAAAACATAATTTCTTCTGGACTGAACAAAGAAAGACATCAACATTTTGGATGACATGGTGGTGAGTAAATTATCTGGATTTTTTTTTAAGAAAATGGACTTTACAGAAGAAAATAATCTGTTTACAGCCTGGTACTAAACGTTTTTGGTCTGTATAGCTAATTTTGCCATTCATGGCAACTTTAAAGGGGTGAACTCTTCAAACTTTTTTACCCATTTTCGGGTATCAGCAAGGGTAAATATTTACCAGCGCTGGGTAAATATTGGACAGAACACATGCTGGGTTAATAAATAAACCTGTGCTGGGGTGTTTAAATGCAATGCTGGGTTTGAATTCGTAATTGGGTCAAATATGAACAAACCCAACTGTTGGGTTATAAAAAAAACCTTTTGCTGTGTTGTTGTTTCCCAACTATGGGTTGAACAACCTGATCTCATGAATTTCTGTGTTATAGTTACAGAATATTTTGCTAATTTATCCGTGTCATTGTCACAGATCTTCACATTTTTCCGTGTCCATACCACGGACTTTCTTTTCCGTGTCAGTTTCACTTATTGGTTACTCAAATGTTTTTGCTAACCATTTTCTAACCATTTCCGCATGGGTTTGGGGTTAGAACGACTTTCTGTAACATAAAATGACATCCTAACCCAACTCTAACCCTAATGTCAGGTGACAATTGTTAAAAATCCAGAAAAAAAAATCGTATAAACCAATAGTTAAAGTAACATCCTAACCCCAAATCTAACCCCAAACCCACACGAAAATGGTTTAAAAACAATTGAGTAACCAATACGTGAAACTGACATGGAAAAGAAAGTCTGTGGTACGGACATGGAAAAATGCGGAGATCCGTGACAATGATACGGATATATGAGCAAAATATTCTGTGGCTATACCACGGTACTTTGTGAGATCTTGTTGGGGTTGAAATAACCTCAACTGTGCGGTTTGATCATATTTGACGAAATAATGGGTCGAGAGAAGTGCAGGAAAATGAGAAATTACATGACGGTGAGAAAATGACAACTATATTTACCAGAACACACCGCTAGGTTAAAAATTACAGAATGTTGGATATTTTAGCCCATGGTTGGGTAACAACAACCCAGCACTGGGTAACTTTTCTCTCAGCGGTGTGTTTTGTTTAATATTTACCAACCTGTGGGTAAAAACCACCCAGCATTTGTTTTTCTAAATGCCTCTACAGTCTATTTTCTGTTTTTTGTATACATTATCAATGCAAAAGCTACAGTGGCACCTCAGAAATGCATGCACTATTTACATGGTAGCTCGTATGTTTGGTGCTTTGAAGGTTTGCCAACTATAAACTGTAACTGTATGAATGGTACTATTACTCCCCCACCTAAAAATGAAACATACATACAGTTGGCACCCCACCAATGTTCAAATTCAAATATATTCCTTTGAGGACTTAAAAAAAAACTCCTAAACCATTTATACCTGATCCCAGACAGTACGCCCACAAACCACCCACAGTCGCTAACCGTCTAATGCACAATCCAGACAAAACTGGAAGAGACTTTCTCAATCTTCTGAGTGTCAATCTGACTTTTCTAGGCTATACTGTAGGAAGATTTACTCAATTTATGCAAGTAAAGACATTCAAGTTGTTTTTGTACAAAAGCTTTTTATAATATATAATAAATAAATGTATCGCTATGTATTTATATTTAGTTTAATATGCTATGTCCATTAAAACAGAAGCTTAAGAACATTTACGATTTGTTTATGTCTGTTGCATTAAGACAAAAATCACAGGCAATTTAGCACAAATTTAGACTTTCTGAAAAGGAGTGTGCCATCATAATGCTATCAAGATTATGAGACATTTTCCAAAATATTAAAGGTGCCAAAGAATGCATTGAAATAATCTGTTAAAATGTTCTTTGATATTTACATAGAAGTAATGTAACTTTATTAAGTGCAAAAATGATCCAGAAACGTTATTTCATGTCCATTTAGGATTAGCCTTTAAGATGAAAGGGCCTATATTACCTTATTTGGAAGGGTCATGAATAATAATCTGGAGCTCTGCTCTGATTGGCTGTTTCTCAGAGCAGCTCCTTCAGTAGTTCTGTATGTGTGTAAACAGATCTTGGGGTGGTGTCGCGGACAGGGATTAGCTAAAGCCAGGACTAGGCCTTAGTTTAATTAGGAAATATAACTAGTTTTAACAAACATGCAGTACTGAAAACATTACTGGCGTGCATTTTGAGGCCAAACTAAGGGCACTGATGTATTTTAAGATATGTCACTGCAAGTTGTTTTCAGTTTGGACAGCTCTAACATTTATTTTAGTCTAGGACTAGTCTAATCCCTGTTCGGGAAACCACCCCCTTATGTTTCATTTCATTTATTATAGAGGAAAGGTTCAAAAGTAATATCAAGATGCAATTTAAACGGGCCGGACTCCAGCTGGTTTCCAGCAGGTTCCTGTTCTGCAGAACATAAAACAATAAACACAACTCACAACATAAAAAACACACTTTTAAACATAAGCTAAACAAATACAAGGACTAAAAACATCAATACATTCAATGCAGACAAAACTAGGACAATTTATAAACGATCAGTGAGTACAAGTGTAACTTTTCAGTAAAAATCGTTTAAGTCTGTATCAGACCAGATAATTCTCTGGTATTTTTATGCAGATTGCATGCTTTGTAAAGGTCATTTGTTTGATTCCTAGGACAAAAGCAATGTTTACAGACTCAATAAACTGTACGTCACTTAGGGCCTGTTTACATGAGAACGCTTGAGGGTGAAAACGTAAAATATTTTATCGGATGTGCCTTTAGTTTACACAGCGACGGCGTTTTGGGGGCTCAAAAACGCAAAAAAGTGAAACCACCCTCCAGAGTGGAAATCTTAAAAACGCTCTACCGTCGCATTCCCGGCTAAATGGTAAAAACGCAAAAATCTGCTCACGGTGGCTCTTGTCGCGTACGCGTTTACGTTAGGGATGCGCTGATAGGATTTTTTTGGGCCGATACCGATTTAAACAGGCAACTTCTGGCCGATACCGATATTAAACACTTGTATACAATACTATACAATTGGTCTATTAGCTAGTTTATCGTATCGGCCTTTCTCGTGCAATTGCGGATATGCCGATGGTTTCAAATTCATCAAAAATCGGCCGATTAATATCGGCGGCCGATACATCGGTGCATCACTAGTTTACGTCACATGCATGAAAACAACAAACATGTCGGATTATTTCCATACATCGGACCTTCAAGTTGCCATAGCAGCTCTGATAAATATACATTTGATAAATATATTGTTGATGCGCCAATTCGACGGAGGCAAACCAGATGGCTTTGGATGAGACCTGCGAGAACAAGGAAGAAGGTTGTACGCAGGCGTGCGGACTTGGTGTTGTTGTTTGTCAGTGCTTCACATTGCCACCTAGCCGCCTGGAGTGCATACTACATTGAATATCACACACTTTTGCATCACCATATGCACGCACATTTCCTCCTCAAAACGCTCAATGTGTGATAACACATCACCACTTTTGAGTTTTCTTTTCAGATCGTTTCAGTGTAAACATAATACGACGGTATATCGTTTTAAAGATTTCCACTCTAGAGGGTGGTTTCACTTTTTTGCGTTTTTTAGCCCCAAAAAACGCAGTCCCATTTAAACGAAAGGCACATCCGATAAAATATTTTTACGCTTTCACCCATGAGCATTCTCGTGTAAGCAGGCCCTTAATTGCAAACAAATACAAACAAACCATGGTTGATCTTATTTTATGAAAGTCATGTGGCTCTTCCTGAATAAATTGGTGCTTTTTTTACCAAATCTTGTAAGAAGTGATGATGAACTGTTGTGTGTTACTTCGTCTCTGTTAAAACCCAACAATTGCACATGTTTATCTAAAAAATACTATTTTGTGCTAAAAATACTCTTCAAGAGTCATTCTGAGAAATATGCACGTATAGGGCAAACAGTTCATATCGAAAACAAATCACAGCGCAAGGAATTCAGCATAGCAACAACACCAACATGTCTGAATCGATGGGTTGTGGCTGAATACGCACTTCTGCTCTGTGTTCGGCTTGGCTGTGGGATGAGAGCCTTAAGTTGCTTTGGAGCCGCTGAGCCCACTTTACGCCTACGTCGGCTCCCACTCGCGCTGACACGTCCAGGGACTCAGCCGGGGGTGGGAGAGTTATGAAATATGAATTTCACTCGGGTTTCCAATGGCAACACAGAGAAAATCTGCCACTCTGTTGCCTTCTGCTTCTGTAGGTTTAGATGTTTATCTTTCATCTTTGTTTTGTAATGATAGATATATGTGTCATTTACAGAAATTATTATAATTACATGCTGGTTAATGACTACACACCAACTGACTTGCATGATAGAAAATGTGATTTGTGGATTTGTGCATGTGAATTTTACATTTAAACTTCTTTATGTCAGACTTTAATCAAAGCTAGTAAATCTGGCTGTTTCCATAGGGCGACAAAATTTTGTGCATTAATTCCAGTGGAGGGCAGCATTGTATAAACATGTCCAATTATATCCACATATTTGTTTGTTTATTCCTAATGCCATTCCAGCATCTATTCCATATACAAATTAATTAATCCACACAAGTTAATCAATAGCGATAAACATGTTGGGTGGGGTCAATCTGACATTTCCAATTTACAACATGCATGTTTTTTTACAACCTGGGAGTAAACCAGATTAACAACATACATGTAAAGCAAGGGTGCAAGGAAATGCTATACATTACCTTATACCTTCGCCATACATATTATTCTAACTAATACATATATATATATATATATATATTTACACAGTTATGTCCATATATATTTCGACACTGACCCAAGTTTTGTTATTTCTACAGTTATATAATTAATATTGGTTTAAAGTAAAGACTCGCTTCACATCAATATTGATGAGTGGGTTGCTGTTTATTTTTTCTCAGAATGTACCAAATTGTGGATCTGGTATCTATTAATATTCCTCCTGTCTGACTAATAGATTTGTTGTGTTTTTAAAACCTAAATATGGTCTGTATCACTTACGTGGAGATCTCCGTGAACCACATGATGTGGGTTCAGAGCCACAGCTTCCAAATGCAAATGTCGCACTTAAAATCAACTCCAGACCTTTAACATCCTTCATTTATGAGAAAATGATTTAACAAATAGACAATACCTGTCCATAAAATAGCTTTTGAGTCAACTGTCCCATTACTTTAAAAGGGGGAGCCGCATGTTACCGCATATCAAATTTTAATGAGAATACACTCAAATTACAGCAGAGAGTTTGTAATCCAAATATATATTATATAAAAATGTTTTAGTAAACAGCTAAAATAACAAAATGTCCAAATATATATGGACCTTTATATATATATATATATATATATATATATATGGGTGATTCTCATGAAATCCAGATTTAGAAGGTGTCCAGCATCAGATTTTTTAAAAAAGCCATTGAAGCCATTTTTTTTAAGATCTGAGATATAAGATTAAGATCTGAACTTACTTTAACCATTATTTTTAGAGAATTAAAAAAATATTTCCTATAGATTTATTTTCATTTTTTAGATTATCATTATCAAAAATTATCATTACCGCAACATGATATGACATTAAATATATGCATTTACAAACTCTCGTTTCGGTAATGAGAACCAAAAAGTTGTCTAGGTACTATGACAAACAAAATTTATCTTTAGAGAAAAAATAAGAACTGCTTACCTGGTAGCCATCTTGAGTGTCACAGTCAATTCCAACAATTTTTTCTAAATGTTAGTTCCTTGAGGGCTTAAACAATGATTTAAAATTGTTGCGGAGAATGAGACAATTTTTCTTGGACACATTTATATTCCTTATTATAGTCTCTACATTTACCAATGATCACATGTTTCTTATTTTCTTGAACATTAAATGTCTGCTTTGGAAGGAATGATGTACTATTTTGCACATGATTTCAAATGACATCATACAAACCAATTTTGTTGTTTTTTTCCACATTTAAGGGGAAATTTTCATTACCGCAACGTGTCCATGACTGGATTTGGGTTCTTTGACATGGAAATATTTATAATTAAACAATAAAAACCTTCAGTGCATGCTATACTATAAACACTTACAGTAAAGAAAATGAGCGCTGTCTTTAACTCATTGCCCGCCATTCTTTTTTTTTGTTGTTGTTGTTGCCCGCCGGCATTTTTTGTGATTTTCAAAAAATGCCTTCCAGGAAAATTATCTTCTAACAAATATATAAACATACAAATATATCGAATGAAAAAACAGACTCTCTGCTTTCAAACAAACAAGAAACAAACAAACAAAACGGGGAAAAACATTTCATACTATCTATAGGTTTTTCTCTGCTTATAAACTCTAAAAAAATCTGGGTATTTTTCTTTTAAAAATAATATTTTTTTAGCAGAAAGCTGAAATAATAGCATTTTTGTGAAGGAATTTAGTTAAAGATCAGATTCAGAACAATTATAAAAACATGTTTGTATTTGCACAAAAAGCTTTAAACATTCCAAAGACAAAGGAATGCATGAAATTGCATCATATGACCCCTTTAATGTTTATTAATGATGCATATTGTTCAAGTTACTGTACGGTAGTTCATTGTGCATTAACTAATGTTAACAATTACAACATTTAATTAAAAAAAATGTGTTGGTAAATTCTGTAATTTACATGAAATAATAAATAGTAAATGCAGAAGTATTGCTCATTGTAGTTCATGTTAATGCACTGACAAATGTTAACATATACAACCTTATTGTACATTTTCAATGATCAAATTAAGCTTGGCTAAAATATATTTTACGCATAATGAATGTTTTATTTACTCAAAAGAACATTTGTGAAATACAATAAACAGTGAGGCCATGAAGCAACAACCCCCCAACACACAAACACACACATTCAATATATTCACCAACCCTCCTTCTTCACCCTTATATATCCAGACTAACTCAATGACTTACAAACATGCCATCATGATGCCATGATTGTGTGAATATCTGTACACGTGCAAGCTTGCGTGTGTGTGTGTGTGTGTGTGTGTGTGTGTGTGTGTGTGTGTGCGTGCGTGCGTGCGTGTGTGTGTGTGTCAGCAGCATAACATAGCCCAACCCTTAAGGAACCACAGTACTCTGAGTTAGGGGACGTGCTAACAAATAATGATGTTAATTGTTTGAGGAAGACTGTGAAACTTCAACCCAATATGAAGGCAGAAAACGAGGCTTTTCCTTGGGCATCGGTCACTTTAGCAGCACCAATCTTCTTAATCCTTGTAGTTCTGATTCCTTCAGGTAAGAGGAGCGAATTCAACTTATTGAATGACCGTGTTTGTATTATTGGCTTTTCCAAAAGCTTATACTTCTTTTTATATTTTTATGTTGTTCATTTTAAATGTTTTAAATGTTTACAATTGTATTTCAAATGTTTAAAGCTGTGAGCATTTTTGTAATAATGATATGGACAGCATTTTTATAGTTTTAGGGCCTATATGACTTGTTTTGGTCCGCCTTAATGTAATCCTTTTGATTCAATTCAATTTTTTTTTATTAGTTTAATGTCAATCAATTTATTTTAGCTGAGAAATAATTTTTTACAGTGTATTTAATGTTGTATATTATCTTTATGTGTATATTTTCTGTACTTCTGTATTGGTTCTTTATCTTTATTTCATTCTATATCTTACAATTCACTGCCTACAGTTTAAAAAAAAATTAAAAGAAATTTAAAAAATGTTCTCTAAAAATTCACCTTAGTGAAATAAATTGTGAATATCCAAATATGAAATATGTGTCAATATCAATATCCGCTATGCAACTATACACTGTAAAAAATCATGTGATTGATAAGTCATATCAACCTATGTTTACGTTCCTTTAACTTATCAACTTAAGATAAGCAATTTCAAGTTGTTTCGAGGTTGACAGTGTATTATTTAAAGTTTATTAATATAACAGTATTATTTAAAAAGTTTAATACTGTCCATACTGCCAGGGAACAAAGCAGCACAAAGACTGTGAGTTACAAGATGCACATTTCAGTATTTACAGCATCATGGAAACCTAGTGCTATTATGCATCGAAACTAGTCTAGAAGCTGTTTGTGTTGTACAATTGGCCAATGTTGTCATCTGTATTGTCACATAGCCCCATGTGTCACTTTTCATCTGATCACCCTGATTGTTTGTTGCTCTGTGGGTCTTTTTTGTGGCCTGCTAGGGAGGAAATTAGGCCAAACAATCCAAGCTTTTGTGTGCTCATCTCTACAGTTACCAGGGAGATGGGCGGTTTTCCTCCTGGTTTGTTGGTTAGGGAATCATTAAATCTTACATTACATTTCATTAGATTGCATTGCAATAGATCACTCTAACTTATTTCGAGATATTGCACTTATTTCTGTCACAAAATAGGTTTTCAAATTCAAAAAATATGTGACGCAGTGTAGCTGGCAACTTAAAATATTAATTTATTAAAGCAAAATATGTGCACAAATTGCACAAACAAAATGTAAATAAAACAAGCTACAAATAGAACCTGAAAGACAAGGAAGGTAACATCATTTCAAATCTGTTATGTCCTCCGAAAATAAAGACCTTAACGTTCGTTTGTGCAATCTTTTTATTATGACGTAAAGTTACGTGTAAGGGACCAGAGCCCTCTAGTGGCCAAGCACTGTATTACAATCAATGGTTACGTTTTAAGTTTTTTTTGTCTTATATGTCAGATTAGACATCGGTGGAGGCCGGTGACTTATTTTCGATGCCGCACTATGCAAAGTTCGTCAAAACATGTATTTAGCCCGTCATGTGTTTGGCTTGTTATATCAAAATATCTATTCAGTGCATCATGTGAACCTATGTGCATCATGTGTCTCTTTTATCATAAAGCCTTTCGACACGTGTGCAGCAGACATGTATTTGACATGATGTATGATGCACATAGGTTCACATGACAATCCAACACAAATCTTTTGAATTCGCGAATTTTGAATAATTAATGTTGAATAAAATACTATTAACCCTGCCGGTTTCAATTGTAAATCATATTCCAGTACATGCCATCATTGCAAAAATATACCCCAATATATATATATAATTTTATACCCATATATATTAAGTTTCACCTGCTGCCGGTAGAGTTGCTAATGGACAAACGACCAAAACAATCATATGGGTTGGAGGATAGGTTGGTTATTCCCATTGTGTCAGTACTTCTTTAAACGTGCTGTAAAGGGCTGTAAATTTTATTTACACCGACAAAGTAAATGCAGTCTTTCCTGTGTGTGTTGAAACTAAATGATAAGGGCAAAGCTAAACTACACACATGGATTGATGAATCATTGCTAATCTCTCACACCACTGTATATGGAAATGAAGCAATCAATAGTTCAGATAAACATCGGTCAACATCAAATTCTACACATCTACAAAAGTCATCACAAAAGTGTAGATGCACTCCACTTTTTTGAAAATATTTTTCAGCCCCCCCATAGAGTTAAATATTTGATTCTTACCATTTTGGAATTCATTCAGCTGATATCCGGGTCTGGCGCTTTCACTTTTAGCATAGCTTAGCATAATCCATTGAATCTGATTAGACCATTAGCAACACGCTAAAAAATAACCAAAGAGTTTCAATATTTTTCCTATTTTAAACTTGACTCTTCTGTAGTTACATCTAAGACCGACAGAAAGTAAACGAGTACACGATGTAACTACAGAAGAGTCAAGTTTTAAATAGGAAAAATATTGAAACTCTTTGGTTATTTTTTTAGCGCAATGCTAACAGTCTAATCAGATTCAATGGATTATGCTAAACTATGCTAAAAATGGTATAGCCAGACCCGGAGATCAGCTGAATGGATTCCAAAACGGTAAAAATTAAATGTTTAACTCTAGTGTCCCTTTAAATTATTATCTCATCATGATGTTGGATGGTTAAGATAATGTAGAGCTGTGGTCTAGGCAAAGGTGGTTATACTATCAGAAATAATGGTCAAAATAATGTTCCCTAGGTACACCTTTGTACATACAAAGTTCATTTTAGTACCTATTGGTACCAAAGAGTGCATATTAGCCTACCTCACTGATACATATTGATTTCAAAATGGAACATATTAATACATTTTAAAGGGTAGGGTTGTACTATGAAGATGTTCAAATACGTGATTGATTCAATAGTTCGTGTTTCATAGGATATGTTCAAGGGGTGAACATTACGAGTTTAGAGACTCTGATCAGAGGGAAAGTGGGTGGAGAAGCTCTGCTGTCCGTCCGTTACTCAAGCACCAGTCAGGATCCTCCTGTTATCAAGTGGCAGCTAAAGAGGGACAAACCCGTCACGGTGGTCCAGTCCATCAGCACTGTGATCATTGGTAACCTGCGGCCAGAATACAGAGATCGTATACTTGTGTTTGAGAACGGCACACTGCTGCTCCATAACCTCAGGCTGTCTGATGAGGGCACTTATGAAGTAGAGATCTCCATCACAGATGACATATTCCCTGGAGAGGGAAGCATCGAGCTAACAGTGGATGGTAAGATTTAAGCTTTCTCAAAAAAAGAAATATGAAAAACCTTTTTGATGAATTGATTTATAATCGGGACTAGGTGCTCATACACCTAGATACTTTAAATAAGATCTACTAATACCGATAGATACTGATAGTCTGAATTTTACACCTTGTTTTAACTATTTTCCCCATTGAAGAGTTATCTCGTCAATTAAGAGAAAACATTTGCGTGAAAAAAACATGTTGAGTTTTTATGGTTATCTGTAATATCACGATTTTCCATTAGATGGCGCACTAACCCAATAAAAAAAACTGAAGCAAAAAATATTTATATTATAATTTAATATTTATTAATTTTAAACTCTGTGTATGGTTTGATAATCGTTCTGAATCTGATCTCTAACAAAATTATTTTCACAAATATTTCAGTTTTTTACAAAACAAAATTATTTATAAGTTTATAGTTTATAAGCAGAGAAAAAAATTCATTTTGTGAAAATTTTGTGAAAATCGCAAAAAATGCTGTCGGATACAGAGCCCCTAAGGGGACATGGAGCTATCGCGCGAGCACATGAAACTAAATTTAAAAAAAATTCTGCACATGAAGGTTTTGCGTGAACACATGAAAGTTTCACGTGAGCACAGGAAATAAACTTTAGAATGTTTTACTCCAATGTCACCCAAGGGGCTCGCTCGGTAGGCGGGCAACTTTAAAAAAAAAAAGGCTGGCAGGGAATGAGTTAAAGTGTGTCATTGTGAAATCCTATAAGTGCTAAGTGTACAAATTGCAATTCTGTTGTCACTATCACCCAATTCAAAACTAAAAGTATTTTGTCATCTGCCGATACTGCTTATTGGCCGATATATCGGGACATCCCTACTTAAGCCCTTTTTGGATGGTAATTGTTTTTTGTTGGGATGTAAGGTGTTTTTATCATTTAAAAAGGGTAGTCAGTGATTTTATTGCCGAATCCAGAGGGTCAGTGTTTGCTAGTCTCATGTAGATGCGAATAAATAGCACAAAGTGTGAAAACCAAATTCCAATTTTGCATGCATATGATACGCCAGTCCTTCTCGTTCACTTAATATGGCGCCATTTTAAAATCTTTTGTTATCTGTTATCTTATGTATTGGTTTCTCGTTTTTTTTTCTGTTTTTTAAACCATTTTCACTTGGGTTAGATTTTAAATTTGCTTTAGGATGTCATATAGTATATAGGTTTCTCCATGTTTTTGTCTATTTTTAAGCCATGGATGCTTGGAGATGGGGTAAGAATTGGGGTTAGGATGTCATTTTATGTAATAAAAAGTTATTCTAACCTCAAACCCAAGCCACAATAGTAAAAAAAATTTAAAAGGACAAACCAATACATAAAATGACACAAAAAGATGTGCCGTATTAAGTGAACGGGAAGGATTGGCGTATCATATGCACTTAAAATTGGAATTTGGCGTATACACATCTCCATGACACTGGGTGTTTTCTCCTACCACCCGCGTAAAAATTCCTGAAAAAAATCCAATTTATGGTCACGCACTTTGCATTTATTCTGCAACGATGAAGCATCTTTTTTGCGAGCATAATAAGATGTACATAATTGAAATGATGAGATGTATGGGCACAATCTTTCATCGCTCTTCTATAGCGAGTGGGAGCTGATGTAAATAAAGAGAAGAAAATCATGAAAACGTTAAAAATGTCAATAATGAGCTGCAATGAGTGCTACACACAATTTTAAAATGTATTCAATTACACAACAGTATTCCATACACATATCATAAGTTGAAATGCATGATTTTTATCCCGGAGGAGACATGCACATTTATTTTTACAGACATCCTCACGGGCAACAATTACTGTCCAAATAGGGCTTTAGACATTTAACCTGCATTTAAATAAAATAAAATAAATTGTTAAAACAATGCTGCATAATCTGATTGAAACTTTTCAGAGCCAATCTCTAAACCATACGTCCAAATGGTGACCTCCACTGTTCTGGAATTGACTGAGAATTTCACGCTAAACTGCACCCATGACACCGGTACAAAGACCACCTACAGTTGGACAAAAGGTGGGAATCAATTATTGAATGAGACTCGTCTGATCCTCTCAACTGACCAGAAGGTCCTGACCATCACACGTGTACTAATGGTAGACGATGATGTCTACAGTTGTATGGTGGAAAACCCCATAGGTAGCATTCAAAGCCTACCAGTCAAACTTACAGTTTACAGTAAGATTTTCTCTTTTGAACATAATCATTTCAATACATTTACAATACGTTCACAATATAAATTTGCAGAAACGACCTCTTTTGTTTTCAGAAAGAAGCTCCCTTTATATCATACTGTCTACGGTGGGCATCTTTGTCCTTGTCACTCTTGTAACTGTGTGTGCTTGCTGGAGGCCATCAAAAAAGTAAGAAGCATTTTACTTTTCTGGCTTAGTGTAATGAAATCAATAAACTTGTAACTGCTAAATATTTGTATTAGCAGATCTAAAAAACAGAGGACAAAGACTATGATACCAAGAGCCATTCCCCAAAACCATCATATCCAGTATCATGACAAGCCAGAGGGTATGTTTTTAACAAAATGTGGTTCAGGAGTGCATTAATCGCAACTAATCGTTTGCAGAATAAAAGTTTTTGTTTACATCATATATTTGTGTGTATACTGTGTATAACTCTTTTCCTGCCATTGACGAGTTATCTCATCAATTAAGAGTAAGCATTTGCATGTAAAAAAAACGTGTCCCTAGTGAGGTTTTATGCTAATCTGTAATACCACAATTATCCACTAGATGGCAAACTTACCCAATATATAAAAACCTGAAGCAAAAAAAAATATTTACTAATTTTAAACTCTGTGTATATTTTTTGATAATTGTTCTGAATCCTCATTAACAAAATTCCTTCACAAAAATGCAATTATTTCAGCTTTTTTGCTTAATAAAATTTTTTTTATTATTATTTTTTTAAGAAAAATACGCATATTTAAAAGTTTATAAGCACATAAAAAATATAGATAGGATGAATTTTTTTGACGTGTGTTAGTTTATTGTTTGTTTGAAAGCAGAGGGTCTGTTCTTTTATTTGATATGTTTATATATTTTTAGAAGAAAATTTTCCTGGAAGGGATTTTGTGAAACTTTTGTAAAAATCACAAAAAATGCTGGCGGGCAACTTTTTAAAAAAATGAGATAATAATTATTTTATACCAATACCATTTTCATTTGGGTTTGGGGTTAGATTTGGGATTTGCTTGAGCATATCATATAATATATTGGTTTCTCCATGTTTTTTTTTTTCTATTTTTAAACCATGGTCGCTTGGAGTTGGTGTTAGAATTAATTTGGGTTTGGATGTCATTTTATGTAACAAAAAGTTGCTCTTACCCCAAACCTAAGCAACAATGGCAAAAAAATTTAATAAATTGAGAAACTAATTCATTAAACCAGTGGTTCTCAAACTGGGGGCCCGCGAGATGGTGCCAGGGGGGCCCCAGTTTTATGACATTTTATAAAATACATTAATTTATCATGAATTCCGTGTAATTAACCTAAAAAAATAAAGCTACTAACCAACAGCACTACTTTGTATAACTTAATATGTTTTTTGTTTAATTAAAATGTTACATTTTACAACAGTTTTTTGTCATAAATTTGTTTGGGGGGGCCGCGAAGGAATGCACCATACACAAGGGTGCCCGCACGCAGAAAAAGTTTGAGAACCACTGCATTAAACACAAAAAGATGTGCCGTATTAAGTGAATGGGAAGGACTGGCATATCATATGCACGCAAAATGTATGTATTGCACGAGTTTTCACACTTTGTGCTATTTATACGCATCTCCATGAGACTGGGCTCAATTATGTGTATATAAATACACACACATGTATAATTTTTAGAAAAAAATATATTAAGTATTTATATTAATAAATCATATAAAGTTGAGTGCTGGGCAAAGATTAATCGCGATTAATCGCATGATAAAAGTGATTGTGTGCATAATAAATGTGTGTGTAATTATTATGTATATTTAACCACAAACACATGATTTTTTTTTTTTTATACATCTTTTTTTAACTTATATATATACTATAGAATATATAAAAATATAAATATATACACACACACACACACATGTTTCTTAAATACATACATGAATGTGTGTGTATTTATATATACATAATAATTACACACAGCACACACTCATATATTATGCCAAAAATCACTTTTATTTTGTATGCGATTAATCGCGATTAATCTTTACCCAGCAGGCCAGCACTAATAAAAATGTATATACACATGTAAATATTGCTTAAATACGTATATACATGCATGTGTGTGTATTTGTATATACATAATTATTATACACAACACAAAAACTTTTATTCTGCAAACAATTAGTTGCGATTAATCGTCATGCAGCTCTATTTTCAATTCAATTTTGATTGTTTTATTTACAAACTGAGGGACGTGTCAAAATATATATGACAGAGTTTATCTTGTATCGTCCTGTCACTTTATTATATACAACGACATATATCATATTCAAGTAATATTTTATGGTTATCCAGATGATGTCATCCCAATAATGATTGATCATGAGCGGAGGAATCCTGTGTCACTCTACATCCTAAAAGAGAAGGTAACATCTAACACAAGCTCACCATTTAATGTGTTAAAATAGCCCATCGAGTGTATGAGTGGTCCATTACCTCAACAGAGCGGTCTGTGATTCAGAGAACAAATGTTGAACTCAACAATCTTGGGAAGGCTTTCTTTCCGTGTTTTACATTAATATTCATGTATTCACCCTATAGTCTGAACTGAAAGAGGTTATTAGATTAGCATATTTCTGCATCATAAGAATAGCCAGAAGACTGGAAGTATTACCACACGAAAGCATCCAATTAGTATGAAAGCACGTAGGCGTGTGCAGACTGTAAATGCATGCGCTTGACACCCTCAGGATCCTCCAGCTGGTGAACCAACGACAACATGTGAAACATGCACCTCCAACGGAAGCAGCCTTACAGCCTACAGCAGCTCGATTCCTCCTCCATCCGACTCTCTCGAGCCACCAGCACGCTCCTCTCGCAGATACCCTCGCACCCCGAGTAAATCCCCACCGGCTCACCGCCGCCGGAGGAAGGGACACAGCCAGAGTCCACCGGCTCCCTCTCCATCTCGCAGCCGGGGGTCGAGTCGCTCCTCACCTGTACCCTCACTTGTGAATCCATCCAGCCCTGCAAACATAGATGCTGACCTGTCCCGAGTCCATATGCGGCAAAGAGACTTTTGATATTAGTGACCTGCACAAATACTTTGAATTAATGTGTGTACATATGTAAATACACAATGTGAGTGGCCCCAAACAATGCATTTCAAGATTGTTTTCCTTTATCTTTTTATATTTGAACGCACTTTGTGAAACCAGTAGGTTCCCTACTACACTCTTATAGATGCCAGGCACTGAAATGTGATTATGTTGTGTTGACAAAATAAAAAATACTGTTATATCCTTTTGTTAAGGCTGCGTTCGAAAGCTTTAAAATTCCAAGGCAGGAAGGCATCAAGGCACTCCTAATCCAATGTTAGTTTTTTTACTGTACCAATTCAACCTGTCAGTAAAAAATACCAACACCGTATAAACCAGAATCTGCAGCAACCACTCAGAGCATCATTAAAACCAGCAGATCACTGCAGCATCAGCCTAGCAACCACTGAGGACACCCTAGCAACCACTTAACATGTAAACTTCCAAACTGTAAACTTTCAGAGAGTCTTCATTCGAAGCCAATATTTAGAGTTTGTTTTGACAAACTGTTTTTCTAGTTTCAGTGAATGTAAACAAAAAAGTTGAGATATTCTGTAAATAAAAATGTTAAGAAAAGTACAACTGAAATCTTTCACAGATGTTGTTTTGTGCCATGTTTCTCCTGATGAAAATCTGAGCGTTATGTAATGTTTCTAGCCAAAGTTCATACTGTTCCTGAATAGTGACAATGCTTGCTGATTCACACAAAAGACACAATAGGCTCCTTGTTGGGCATAAACACAGCCTTTGAGAACAAACATTGCAAAGTTTAGATGTTTTTATACCCATACATAAATGTATAAATCGGAGGAATAAAACACAAATGTTTCGGGAAACGCTAAAGTTATCGTATTAGGCAATGCCCAAAGTTTTAAAAATAGCATCTATAAATATACTAAAAATCTATTAAATATAACAATGCTAAATGTTTTAAAAAGTTTTAAAAGATCACAAATAGTAGCTTAACTGCAAACATTACCAAACAGAAAAGCCATTTTAACCCTCTGTTATATTCAAATTTTTGCAAAATGTTAAATGTTTGGGGTCAAATTGTATAGTTTAATTTAAAATAGTTATTTAAAAACTTTAAATAGTTTAATATATGCTAAATAACTTCAAATTGAAATGAAATTGTTAGGAAGTTAATTTTTTTATATACATACATTTCTATGAAAATATATTTTTTGTAGCATATATGTAGTGTTTATTTGGTAAAAAAGAGAAGCAGTGAAAATAATATATAACATTTTTTTTATTTGAGAACAGTTTTACCAGTTTTTCACATATTAATAGTAAAATTAGAGCAGTTTTACAGGAACACTATGTGTACTGTATGTACATTTATATACTTGGCAGACACTTATTCAAAGTGACTAAAGTATCTTCAAGTCAAAAAGAATCAAGGAAAAGTCCAAAAGTATATTTAAAGGTTTAAAAATACAATTAGCAAATTTTTCAGAGATGTCAAAGTAGGAGGGTTAAGTTACAAAAATTTACTTTTTTCTCATGTCCTTTTTAGAAACAGTCGTGTTTATATTAATTTTTTAACACCTATTATCGACAAAAGACTTGAGCCTGATATACATATTGTGCATTTTTGAAATTTGGAAGATTGTTATTATTTTACAACATTACAATTAACAAACAGTTTGTGTTGTAGTCGTTGATAATTTATTTAATTTTTGATGGTAATAAACACGGAACAACAATGAGCGGGCATTGTATTCCTAGCCGAACATAAAATTTAGAGCACATCAGAGGCGGGGCTCCGAGCAAACGGCCACCTGCTCACACAAAAACCCTACTGAGGGAACTCTCCAACCAGGTCTTTTACCATTGAATTTACCTGGGGGGTATTGCACAAAAGTAGAATTAAGTAAGCCAGGATAACAGAAAAGGCCCAGCTTGACCTAGTTTAATCAGCCCATCCTGGCTTAGCCTGTTGCACGATTGCTAAGCCAGGATGAGAACGGGCAGCTATGTCAAGCCAGGTTTAGCTAGCTAGGATAAGTGCACGTTCACGGAATTCTTAAACAGACCACAGGATCGATCACAGAATCACTGATGCAAAAATGGATAAAACTCATAAAAATTCATCATGAAACTGCAAACACTTAACTACTAATATGTGTATCTACAGTATTTGATGCAAAAAAAAAGTGTGCATTATCTTAAGAAAGCTATTTATTTCCTATAACAATTTATATTTGGTGGAACTAAACCAAAATCATTGAATTATTTTAAGATTTATGTACAGGATTTGACCAAATGAAGAATTTTTTAAAGCAAAATATTAGGAAAAGGCAACAATAAAAATGCCACCTCCTAAGAAGCAAACATGCTGGTTCCTCTGTAATACCAAGAAGCCCTCAATATGGGATCCTTCAGTGCATAAAAATGGATTTCAACCCCACCCCCAAACTAAAGCTTCCAAAATTACTAAATTTACTGTGATCTTCATGAAGTTTTCAAACAGTTTTATCATTGACATGCCATAATACACTAAATAGTATATTCTGGATTGTTGGTGAATAGCCATCATGTTCAAACAAGGCTGGTTTGGACTGGAATATTGGGAAGTAAGATGGTAAGTCCCTTGAGGGGGCCAAAATGACATCTGGAAGATATGTACTGTACGGTACCTAAAAGATGGGAAAAAGGAATCATGTCTTCTGAATGTATTTACTTTCATGCAGGACAATACACTATAGCATGCTGCAAAAAAAGCAACACTGACTATTTAAATATGGGCATGAAATAAGAAAAAAATTAAGGTACAGTATAAATATCCTCTGACCTTAGTCTCAGGAGTCTATGAAGCATCATTATATGAATGATCTGTGAGGTGGACAGAACTATAATTCATATTCAAACATCAACTCTGGGATGCAATACTAGCATCTTCAAGCGAAATAAAGACAGAAACTATAGACTTACAAGTTTAATAAATGGGAGAGTTAAAGTCTTGTCAAAAATATGCTCATATATTATTATGTAACCTCTGTTAAATAAATTATTTAATGTTTTTTTGTCATTATGTGTCCATGCAGCACATTTGACAGATATCTGTTTTGTGGATTATTTTAACACACTACATTTTGATAAAGTGCATTTTGCATAATAATTTGGAAAAGCATAATTTGCATATTTTTTAAGTATTAAAGTATCTTTTGACATTTTAAATATGTCAAATTATGTATTTAAATAGAATAACATGCACACTGTCATATAACTATTGAGATTAAAATACAATTTGTAAATTTACGGACTTTATTTTAAAAAACAAACAAAAATAGCATGTGCATAATAATTTGGACCATCCATCACTTTCAGAAAATCAAGATTAAGAACATTTTGCATGCTGGAGACTTGATTGCAGAAATAAATCTACACATAAGGTAGTGTCTGCTGACATATTGTATCGTCTTTACTAATTTTAACATTAAAAAAGTCATATATCTGGCACAGGGGTGCAATCCACTGCATCCATTGACAATAGGGAAAGCTGTAACACAAAATAATGCCTGTTTTACGGTTACTGCCCTAATGTAACACTATCTGTTCCTGTTACTTGCAGTCTTGTAGAAGTGATTTCAGTGCTAGACTGACATTTCTTAGATCACCTGAGAATCTGTACCTCTCAGTCAGATATTTCTCATGCCTTAATACTAGTCTACATATGTCCTTAATTGAAACCGCCTTTCAACTTCATCCGCCATTTCTTATATCAACATCTGCATTAATAAATGAATTCATCAAACCCCTGACAGCAGTCTTCATAATAACTAAAATAACAGTATGCATACTTAGATAAATTACAGTATATCTAGTATTTTAATGCAGGACCATGAAGTGACTCAAACACATTAATATCTAGTAGGATTGAAAGAGGAACTAGCTGATTAATCAGAAATGGTATAGTCTGCTATACCATGCTGTGGATGTTTTATGAGTCTGTGGTGTTTAGCATCATTTTTTATGCAGTGGTCTGTTGGGGAATTAGTATGAAGGTGGCAGACAGAAATAAACTGGACAAATTAATTAGAGGGGCTGGCTATGTACTTGGTATGGAGCTGGACTCTGTAATACTGTCAAAACTTAATTCAATTCTAAACAATCCCTTTCACTCACTACACAGGGTGCTGGCCAACCAGTGAAGTACATTTAGTCAGAGACTGATCACTGCTTACTAAGCATTTTAGAAGATCCTTTATACCTGTGGCCATTAGGCTGTATAATTCCTCTTTGTTAGTGCTGGGACAATTCACTATTGAAGTATTTACCCTTTTTTATATGGTTATAGTTTATTATTATTTTTTATTTCTTATCTATTAATTTTTTAATCATTGATGGGCATATAATTATGTTTTTATTTCTTTTCTTTTTTTCATTTCTATAATTGTAACATGAAAGCAATGTCCCCCTGGGATTAATAAAGTTCTTTGAATTGAATTAATCACTAGGATTAATCTTAGCCTGGTTGTTAGCCTGCTCTGGAGCAGGCTAGCTGCAAAGAGTAAATCTCCATAGTAACTTCATCTAGATTAATTTAGCCTTCCTTCATGCAACCGAGTCAGGTCTAAATTCAGCCAGGATAACTGGAAAATCCCAGCTTAATCCCTTATCTTGCTTTTGTGCAATACCCCTCTGGTGTCTTAGCCATGTTGTTTGTCCGAGCAAACAGAGCTTTTTATTGACGTTATTTTAGACGAATAAAATCAAAGCTTTACAAAGCAACAGCCAATGGAATTTGTTATAGGCGGGACTAAATGGATGCTAGCGTCATTGACAACCGGTATGATTTGTCTCGAGTTGAAGTTTTGACGCTATTTACATTTTAAAACGTGATATTTTGCGTCGGGCAAATACTTAATTTTGGCAAAACTTTGTTGTAGCTCGGACCTGACGACCGCTGTCTTGCCTTGTAATGTTGTCTGAACGCTTGCTGATAGTAGCAGCTATTAATACTACAGTATTTACCAGGGTGCACACATCGAGTGCTTAAAAAAATGAATCAACCACGAACAACTAAAAAAACGTGTTCGATAACACAAAGGAAGCTTGTAAAAGAAAACAAAAAGTTAAGTTCGGGAAACAACAGAAACGTCAAAAATGTGAAAGTTTTGGCAGAGAGGAACCCGGCTGTGGCAGCAGTGGGGGCTTGGGTAGAAAGCGGACATGAGTGTCAGGAACATCCCGAGGTAAGAAATTATAATACTATATGACTAGCATTTAAATTATATATGTGTTTGACTTTATGCAGCACTGCGCTGATCGATCTGTGTATGACGTCAAAACCGCACTTCTTTCGAATTACTCTCGCGGTACTCTGATGTCATACTTCGATCCGTCTGCGCAGCGCCTCAACGTCAAACAGCGTATAGTTCAGGCATTTATATGTGAGAAAATGTAAGTAACTTTATTTGTTTGACAGATGCGTGCCTTGCTCACAGAAGAGCTTTTAGAAGAAATCCGACGGGATAAAGAAGAGAATCTGCGCAGATTTCAGGATGCAGTTCGCCAACGCATATCTCAACAGGCTCATCTGCGCAAACGACAGCAGCTGCTGAAATCATATGAGACCGTAAGAAATTTGTGACTGGTTTAAATGTATTTTGGATATAAACAGCTGCCAGTTACTTTTTAAAATTTAAAATTTTAAAATATTAGATATGATATAAATAAACTATTTTTAGTCTTGACTGCATTCGTCAAAAAATATTTTAATTAGGAAATATTATTACAAAACAGTTTCATATGCATCTGCCAAATGCACAAGCTTTTTGCATACATTTTATCAGTATTCAGCCCTGTGTCTTTACTTTAGTGCTTATTTGTCACCTTTCTATACACTGTCTTGGTTATTTTAGGTTGAATGTGAGGGCAGAATATTGCAACAAACCAGTAAAGTTACCCAGCATCTTACAGCACAGAAAACTCAATTGCCTTCTTGGTCTCATGACCAGCTGGCTATCTGCAGTCCCAGCTCTCGCTGCTTCAGTGCTCAGAGGATGGACGCATCTGATCAACATACAAATGTATGAGTATTTACTGCATCAGAACATGAATCGTGTACTTCCATATGGAGTATTTTGCATGTAAGTTGCTTATTTATTTTACTTTTCAGGTCAGTAAAGTCTTAAAGCAGGTGAGACGCAGACTAGCCACGTGTCAAACGGTGCAAGAGGGAGATGAACTTTCACAGCTACCTGGTGGAATATGGAAAAAAACTTCAACAAGAGACGTGAGTCATGTTTGATGCATTTGAGCTGTTTTCTGTTTAGTGTTAAAGTATCAATGTCTTTGCTGTAAACAGAAAGCTGAATCACACATTTTGAGAGATAATGAGGATTGTACAAGTACAGAAGGTGCAAGTGATAAAGAGAAAAATGAGCAGGGCGTTAACAAAGAGGAGAAGATACCATTGGTATGGCAACATGATAAGGTTTCGAATTTACACCACCACAGAAGCAAGACCGTAACATTTCAAAATGATATGGTAAGATGATAAAACTTACAACAAATGACACTCATCATCATCATCATCAGATATATGTTGTGATATTATGTTCAATACTTACGATGACCTAGATGTTCATGTATAAATGTTTCAGGTCTACGAGAAGATGCAAGGGGAGCCAGATCAAACTTTTACAGACTTTAGAGCTTCCCAGGTCCTATGGCCTCGTGAGAATCAAGAGGAGCTGAAGAAGCAGGTATCTTATTCACATTATATACAACCATTTTTAAATAACAATAACTGCACAATAAATGCTAACTCAATTGTTTCAGAGGCAGTCTGAGTTCCTCATGTACCGCCGGCTCTTCATGGACATTGAAAGGGAACACGTGAAAGAGCACCAGAGGCACAGGAAACATCTGAAGAGGACGGCTAGGTTGAACTTTACCCCAAATTTCACGTGACCTTTTCTACCGCAATATCACATTGATATATTCCAAACTGACTGCTATTTTCATCTTTCTATTTTTCAGTCCTTTCCACATACTGTTTTTTCTTCTGCACCAGTCAGACTATGATAAATAGAAATGATAAATATAGTAACATGAATGACAAGTTAATGTAAAATAGCTTAGGACTAAAACAAGGACTATTACATTTAGAAATACAATATTTACGATTACAATATTCGAATGACTTCTACTGATACTGACATATACCATTATACCACGGGGCTGTTGAATGCTTTATTGTGATTGGTTAAGAAATGTTTCTTGGTTATGCATTATTTTTCGATAACCGCACACCTGACCTGTCAAATGTCTTATAATAACCACCAAAGCATTGTCTATGGTAAACCATGGTATAAGAGGAATAAGTGACTCCGGTCCTATGAATTATTTGAAAATAATGCACACCCACGGAGCACTTCACTTTGGCCATAATGCATTACCACCTTGCATTATTTTCGAATAATTCAACGGCCCGTCGTCAATTATTCCTTACATCGTTTTGCTTTTTACACGTTTTAATTGCAGGATATAACCTGCCCTGATCATCAGCTGTTTTTAAACAATCATCCAATAGTGAGGGAACGCTTTTATTTGCTGATACCAACTATAGGCCGATATATCGGTGCATCCATAATTAAAATATTGATTACTAATCATTTTTGCTAAATAGGCATTTCGGTGTTAAATACTCTGTGAAGGGATTGTGAAACAAAACCATTGAATTCATGGATAACTTTTTGTTGTGTGTAGGATTAAAAAAGAAAAAGAAAAACTCAGGAAAGCAGAGGAGATGAAGATGGAGAGGCAGCGACAGCAGGAGGAAGAAAGACAAGACATGGCAGAGAGGGAGCGTTTGATATTGGAGCGACTGAGATTAGATGAGGATGAGGCAGCAGAGGAGGTGAAAAGGAGAGAAAAGACAAAGAAAAGCAAAGAGACCAAAAGGTATGTATTGCTAATATTCAATTTATTTTTATTTATATAGCGCTTATCATAATTGTTTAATTTCTCCAAAGCAGGAATAAAAACAAGAGAAAAATCAGGATAACAAAAGTAGCTTAGTAAAGATTAAACCGTGCTAGTGAGCAGAGTACTAATGTAACATATAGAAGGCATTTCTAAGTTAAGCATATGTCAGCTGACTCACGAGGGGTTGAAAAAAATTCCTAGGAGAAAAACCATGTGGGGAAAAAAGCCCCTAGAGAGAGAGCCAGACAAAGCTGATCCTATAGAAGATATACTATATATTAAATACTATATTATACAATTTTATAGTTATTAAAAAAATTTGTATTAAAAAAGTAGGCAGGGCGATCCAGTAGTAAAAAATTGTGCACAGCATTAAAATTACAGTTTTAATTTACAAATGTGGTGTAAGTTGATGTCATGACGTATGCTGTAATGTTTCTGAGACAGGTACATTGATGCTTTGCGAACTCTAATGAAAGAGAAGTTGGACATGGATAAAGTAGATCTGCCACCTCTTTGTTCCTGTGGAGACACGTTCTGGGACACCCACCCTGACACCTGTGCCAATAACTGTGTCTTTTACAACAATCCAAAAGGTGATCTGCTTGCTTAGTGTGTGTATAAAGAAATCGTTAAATCATCTTTTAAAGGCAGAGTGCACAATGTTTGAAGGCCAATGTTGACATTTGAAAACACCTAAACAAACAGGCCCCTACCCCAATAGAATCTGGACCTTCTTTTGATAGCCCCGCCCCACACATACGCAACCCTGGCAAGGATGACGGTTAGTGGACACGCCCCTTACTGCTGATTGGCTACAAGTGTGTTTTGGTAGTCAGCCCGACTCCCTTTTCCAAAGCTTTTTTCCAAACATTGTGCACTCCGCCTTTAACTCATTCCCCGCCAGCCTTTTTTTTCTTAAGTTGCCCGCCAACATTTTTGTGAAGTTTCACAAAATGTCTTCCTGGAAAATGTTCTTCTATAAATGTATAAACATACAAATATATCAAATGGAAGAACAGACCGCTGCTTTCAAACAAAGAAACCAAACGGGGAAAAAAAGTTTAATCCTATCTTCATTTGTTCTCTTTTTATAACCTCAAACCACATTTTGAGCAAAAAACTTAATTGCTTAAAAACTTAAAAATTTAATTGCATTTTCAGATTCAGGATGATTATCAAAACGTACACAGAGTTTAAAATGTTAAATTAATTTTTGCTTCAATGTTTTTATTGGGCCATCTAGTGGATAATAGAGGAATTACAGATTACCGTAAAAACCTAAAGACGAGATAACTTGTCAGTGGCTGGGAAAGAGTTAAGAAACTTTATGATCTGTATTACTCTACCAGATTTCTACTGTTTTTAAGATACAAATAGTTTGTACATTATTCAGTACTTGAATTTTTGTCCAAACTACGAGTGACAATCAACTTTGTGTTTATTTCTACAGTGTTGCACTCACTATCTATGTTCACATGCAACTAAATAATCAATTTTTTAACCGAATTAATGGTTCCTATCTGAAAACATCTTAAGATTAACTTTCTTCAACCCTACTTAAACTTAATAAAGCATGAACTTGATGATAAACCCTTACCAAGAAGCGTTGTTCAGGGTTTTCAATTGGGATACTTTAAAACTGTTTCTGCAGGTTAATAATGTTAGGATTTTGTTCATTAGTTGTTAGGCTGGTTTTGTTACGCAGATCTGGCAACCCTGGCTGTGTGCTTGCCCAGACGTTTTATTTAAATTATATAGAATGTACCCGTAAATGGATATTTGAATTGGATTGCAACGATTAGGGTACATATAAACTGTACTATCGTAGTCTGCAATCAGATCGAATCCCAATGGATTTATCAAGTCTCGTTGAGCCAAAATCCTGCCCTATATGACTGTATACTAAACTAAAAATATGTTCTGACCGGCTGTTGAGGTTTTGTCATGGAGCATTTTGGACAGACAAAATCCTTACTGCTGGAATCTTGTCACATCTTGCCTAGTTAGGACACTGTATTACTCACAGTAGTATGACTTGACATTCAGTACGTGTGAGACCTCTGTCACAATGTTGACATCTTTTGTTTTTCCACTTTGCCTGATGTCATAAGCTATAAGTATTTTTACAAAACCTTGTGAAGTTTAATCATCCGATTAATGTTTTTACAAAATAGAATTAACTCTTTTTTTTTATTATAAGACAACAAGTAGTTTACACACATACCCTCTGACATTGGTACGATTCCTGCATAAATATAGGTGATCAGCCTACTTTTGAATCATTGTTATTAATGATTTATTTATTTATTTATTTATTTATTTATTTGCAGTGTACGGTCAAACTCTACAGTCTGTCATGCTGAGCTTTGATCTAAAGGAAGGAGGTTTTGGTCAATATGCTTCTACCTGGAAGACACCCTCTATGTTTTAGGATGTCTATATTTTAAGATTGGAGACAACCACATGTGTTACGTGTCAATAATTTACTGAGGTTTCATTTTTTATGATTGTAATTTATGTTTATGATTTAAGTTGGTTCTAAAATACATCAATGTGAAAAGATTTTTTACTTCACTTCTCTTACTTTTTTAAAAATAAAAATAAAGATTTTTTTATTGTACAACATTTGTTTCTGTTGGCTTTCTGACTATCGCTCTTAAAAAAAACCCAAAGTGTAAATATTGACCTGATTACAGTATCTGATACAGAAGTCAGTAAATGATTGACAGACAGACATTATTTCCGTCTGTGTAAATGAGGAAGCATTACATTTCATTCCAGACAGCACTGTCCCGAATTCCAGTCAAATGTTATTTTTAGTTAATCGTCATAGTTTTAGGTTTATTGTCTTTATTTGGCATACAGCATAACAATGTCAGCATTTGTTTATTAATATTCTTTAAAGGGATTGGAACATAATATTTTGCATAATAGATATTTATATTACATATAGTCGAAAACACACAAAAATAACTCTATAGTAACTGCCTATAAGACAATTTATACGCTAAATGTATGTATCCCTTTATGCCACAGGGATAAGGGGTATTACATGTCACATACACTGACTGCCAGATAATTAAAAAAAATTACATTTAAATCATTTTATTGTTAGTTCCAAATATATATATAATGTAA